>NC_088920.1:32715000-32762500 GCF_038396675.1 Hydra vulgaris
AGCTATGCCCTTGTTCATCTTGGTATTCACCAGATGAACAAGGTTCTGGTTTTATGCTTCCCCTGATACAAAAATGGCCAACATCACATATTTTTTCTTTTTTAGAAACTGAGCCAATTGGGCAATAATACCCAGGGTCACAATCGCCAGTTGGAGTCTGTATTCCTGGTTCACTACAATACTTACCTGCTGTACATGGTATACAGTCATTTATAGATTTAGCATACTGTACATTTATAAAATACCCTTGTGGACATATTCTTGGGTGTTTATCTCCTTCTAAGCAAAATCTTCCCAAAGGACATGACAAAGACGTTTTATTTGTTGACATTTTAGGACAGTAAAAACCAGCAGAGCAATTTCCAGAAGGATTTTTCAACTCATATGTGTCACAGAAAGTTCCAAGCTCACACGGAACAGGTTCATAACTTCCAGTAGGACAATAAAACCCAGGTGGACAAGGACCTCCAGTCAAAACAGGTGTAGAAGATACTGAACCAGAATCGCAATACCAACCACCTTTACAATCACCAGTTGGAAGAATATTTCCAACTCCTAAACAATACTTTCCTTTAGGGCAAGGTAGACAAGCATTTGATGAATTTTGTTTAACTTTGTTATTGTAAGTACCTTCAGGGCATGGATATTCATCAAATCTACTTGTGCCCAATGGACAGAAATAACCTATTTGACATTCATTTCTTAAGTATGAAACTGAACCTTCTGGACAAAAATATCCTGCAGGACATATAATGCAATTTCCTTGGCCAACATCACTATTAAAGGTACCAGCAGCACAAAGTTGAGGCTTCCATGATTGTTTTTTGCAAAAATGGCCCGTAGGACAAATATCTCCAATTCCTTTGAAAGAATTGCCAAAAAGTGAAGTATAAGGACATGAATAATTTGTAACATTGTATGAACTTACAAAGGGACGCGGTACACTTGCACCTGAAACATAGGCATAATTTAAACTATTTTTAATGAATTAAAAAAAAGTGATAAAAATGTGTAAACATTACTTTTAAAATCAAATTTTTTAAATTTAAAAAAATACTCTTTCAATTTATATAAAAAATACCTAATTTCTCTTTAAAAAAAATTTCAACTCTTATGATACCAATTTTTGATATAATGTTGATAATGATGAACATAATAGTTAATAATTAAAATAATAATAATATTAACAAAATTAAAAAAAAACAAATTTATAAAAGCCTGCTTTACCTATTGTACAATAAAATCCTTCATCACAAGGTCCATCTGGTTGCACTAATATATTACCAGAACAATAATAACCTGGATCACATGGTTTACATTCAGAAGCTTGTGTCAATCCAGTTAGATTGGAATATGTCCCAGCTGGGCATTTTATCATGTTGACTCCAGTAGGGCAATAAAACCCTGGTGAACATAACTTATAACCTTGAGTAAAATTCAATGACTGTTTCCAAACTAAAGGATAGCAGTAAAATCCTTTTGGGCATAGAGTACAACTTGTTCGGCCTGTTGTGTTTGTAAAATACCCATTTAAACATGGCTGAGGCTCACTACTCCCTTGTGGGCAATGAAACCCTGATGGACATAAATACTGTGATGGCAAAGAACTGCCAATTGGGCAATACCAGCCAGAATAACAACTACCACTTACATTTTTTAGCCCTGATGTTCCACAATAAAAACCTAAATATTTTTTTAAACTATTTTTACTATTTAGTATACTTAATAAAAATAACTATTATTATTTTATGCAATAACATTAACTATATTATATCTAACAGTATATATTAAAACATTTAAAGAATTGGTCTTGATAACTGAAAACACAATAAAATATAATCATAAAAAAATAACATACAAATATAAAAAAATAGTATACAATTATAAAAGAATCGACTCAACGTATTTATTAAAATCTTATAACATTAAAATCTTCTATACAAATCTTAATCAACAAGTTTAAGATTAACAAAAAGTTGTTTAATATTTGTAAATGTTCACCTGGTGTACAAAACTGACAATCTTCTTTTTTGGTTCTTCTAATGTTCGGTTGAAAAGTTCCTGCATTACAACTTGTAGGTGTAGAAGAACCAGCCCTGCAGTAATAACCAGCAGGACAAGGAAATTCTTGTGAACTCTTTGTACCAGCTGGACAATAAAAACCATCTTCACATAAACTGTATGATGAGTTGAGCCCTACTTGATCGCAGAAGAAACCCTCTTTGCAATTTTCACATTCAGATGATGCTTTTAAACCTGATAAAATTTTTAAAAACAAAGTTTTTTGAGATTTTTATAACTTCAAGTCAACTTGGAGGGTGACAATACTTATGCTTGTATATATATATATATATATATATATATATATATATATATATATATATATATATATATATATATATATATATATATATATATATATATATATATATATATATATATATATATGTAACAATCATTTTTTCAGACAGCAAATCTGAATGAATGATTGCATGATTGCTGCGTGAGAAAAAAAGCATTTCAAAAATGGTTTTTAAACTTCAAGAAATATTGAACTATGAACAATAAAAATGCAAATTTTTTATGCATAATTTTTTTTGCTTGGTGATGTCTTTTTTTCTTAATTTATTCAAACAGCATTTGAATAAATTAAGAACTCTAATTATCTTTAGCAAGTTCTAAAGATAATTAGAGTCTAAATCTTAGCTTCTTGCCTGCTATAAAATGGTGCCTGTGGTTCACAATTTTAAAAATTCTGGAAATCGCTCTGACCCTTTTAACTATTACCCAGTTTTACTAACATATCAGTTTTCTTACTAACATATCAGTTTTCTTACTAACATATCAGTTTTCTTATCAACAATCAGTTTTCCTTACTAACGTATCAGTTTTTCTTATCCAAAAAGGTTTTAAATCTTTAACTAACAGGCTATTAATACCTTATATTTAGTCTTACAGCTTACTCTCTGACAATTAATATGAAATTTGAATTTTTGTTTTAATGCTTACTTGTTAATCATTTTAATCAAAAAATGTGTATTGTGTATTAGATGAAAGTGATGAGGCATGGGCTATTACTCATGACATGTCGTAGGCTTTTGATCTTTTGTCATAGGCATGCTGACCTTATATGGTGCATCTAATTAAATTTTTAAAATTATTGAATCATTTTTTATAACCACACCAGTGCTGTGTGCGAAGGCGCATTATCGTGGTGCAAAATCCAAGAGTTATTGGCCCATAATTCCGGTCTCTTTTTGCGAATAGCTTCACGCAAACGTCGCATAACGCTTAAATAATATTCCTTGTTGACAGTTTGGCCAGTTGGAAGGAATTCGTAGTGCACGACACCACAATAATCAAAAAAAAAAAAAAAACAGTCAACATGACCTTGATTTTTGAGCGACTTTGACATGGTTGCTTTGGTCTCGGCTCGCCTTTTTCACAGTATTCACTCGATTGGTCGGTTGTTTCAGGGTCGTATGCATAGACCCAAGTCTCATCGCCAGTAACAATTTGTTTGTAGACGTCTTGATAGTCAGAAAGCATTGCTTCACACGTTTTAACGCGACGCTCTTTTTCAAAGAAATTGAGAAATTTCGGCACCAAACGTGATTTGAGTCTGAGGCCCAAATGATCCTTCAAAATCGCTTGCACCGACCCAAATGATATTCCAACCATGTCAACAAGGTCTCGAATGGTTAACCGACGATATGCAAGCACCAATTCTTTGATTTTGTTGATGTGGCGATCATCAATCGAAGTCGATGGTCGTCCGGAGCGTTCCAAGACATCAACACGTTCTCGGACTTCTTTGAAGTCTTTGTACCGCTTGTAAACATTTTTTTGAGACATAGTCTCTTCACCAAAGGCCTTTTGCAACATTCGATACGTTTCAGCAGCAGAAATATCATTCCGCAAACAAAATTTAATAGCACTTCTTTGCTCAACAAAATTAGACATCGTGAAAATCGCCGAATGCACTTTTGGTACTTCAGAAATAAGCGTAAACAAAAAAAAATAATTATGAGTTTGACATGTAATTTGGCGCAAATGTTAATGACGTTCCTACCAACTTAAAAATAAAAAAGATTGGACGACTTGAATAAGGCGGGAAGTTTAAATTAAAAATTCACCTTACTTTTTGATCACAGTAGTATATAAAAAGAAACATTGCATAATTTTTAATATAAATTTACTTTTTAAATTCTTGTGCTTTATTTGTATTTATTTTAATATAAGCTCATATAATAGTGCATTATATATATATATATATATATATATATATATATATATGTATATATATATATATATATATATATATATTTTTTAATAATTCACCTCCCCAAGGCCGAAATCGCCACTACAGATGAGGAGGCTACTTGTGATTATAACCTTCTCTCAACTCTTTAACTCCGAAACACGAACCTTGAAGAACAAGGCCGCTGCACGGAGAAACAAGTTGAGCGCGATACTACCAGGGACGTGGCGGGAATCAAACTCAGAACCTCTCGCTTATGAAGCGAGCGCTCTACCACTACACCACTACCGCTATATATATATATTTATTTATTGAGTATACATATGTATATGTATAATCAATAAATAAATATATATATATATACTCAATAAAATTTATATATAAATAAACTGCATATACTTTATATAATATAAAATCAACCTGTTTTTGAACTAAATGTTCCCTTTTTGCATGGAACTGGATTGACAGTTCCTTTAGGACAATAATAACCTGGTGGACAAATATTTGCATCTTTGTTTTGAATGGGCTTTGGTGATTTGGCACCGCTCAGGCAAAAGTAACCTGCATCACACATACCAGTAGGTGCTATTAAACCTTTAAAAATCATATTATTTTCATTTTATTTTAAATAAAAAATGGTTTAATTAAATAATTCACTAAAACACAATAACTAATAGCTATCATTATTTTTTTTAATATGATATCCAGTGAAACATTTAATATGGTATCTAGTGAAAAATTAATATGATATCCAGTGAAACATTTACAAATTAGATATCAAATATAGACATAGGTATTGTAAATATATTATAAACATATAAATTACCAATTTGATCACAATATCTTCCTGCAGTACACTGAACACATGAATTAGAATTTATCAAACCAGTTTTGTTTGAGTAAGTTCCAAGTGGACAGGCTGTGTCTAAACCAATTGCACCAGTACCATTCGGACAAAAATGGCCTCTCGGACAAATATAGGTATTGAAATTTGTCATGTTAACCAGAGGACAATAAAAGCCATTCATGCATGGATAACAACTTGGTAACCCTGCAATTGGAGCATAGGTTCCTATTTTACAGCCAAGTGGAACTTGAGATCCTTCTGGGCAAAAATGACCAATTGGGCAAATTCCACCATACCCTGTTTCTTTATCATCATAGCAGGTTGAATTAAATAAAACACTATTCTTTAAAAAAGTCCCAATTGGTCTTGGCCTGTCTATGCCATACTTACACCAATACCCTGGGTAACAATTTCCAGTGTATGTTGATGCATTTTGGAATTGACAGTACTTTCCATTTGGACAAGGTTGGCATTCAGATACATCCTTATAGCCTTCTTCAACTCCAATAGTACCTCTAGGGCATGGTTTTAGATCAACTCCAGTGCCTGTAGGACAATAAAATCCTTTTGAACAAGGTATACCAGTTCCTGCTTGAAAGCAATATGAGCCACTTGGACAAGAGTCACACTTAACGGCATTTGTTCTATTTGCCATTTGATTAGAAGGACATGGAATTTGTTCTGATGTGCTACCGGGACAAAAATGCCCATATTTACAACTGTATTCAATTGGCTCAGGATCAGATTGTCCAGGAGGACAATAATAACTAAATTAAAAAATTTTTCTTTAAGTTAAAAAACTTTGTAAAATTATTATATAGTTAAACATTGATTATTTAAAAACATTCTTACCCAGGGTTACAATCTCCAGTTGGATTTATTTGGCCTAGCTCTTTACAATACTTTCCACCAGTACACTTAAAACAGTCTGCTTTCTTTGTTCCATGGGTAATATTTCTAAATGTTCCACTTGGACATGCAATCGGTTTACGAGTTCCAGATTCGCAATACATTCCCAGTGGACATGGAAATTGATTTGGAATTGTGGAATTTCCTGCGCAATAAAATCCAGCCCAGCAAAATCCAGTTGGGTCACTTGCTCTCATTATAGAGCAATACATTCCTTCTGGACATGGTTTACAATCATTTATAGATTTTGAATGTGTTTGATTGTTATAAGTGCCAATTAAACATGGTATAGGCTCATCTGTTCCATAAGGACAATAATATCCTTTTGGACAGTGACCATAGTTTAAACTAGAGTAATTAAAAAATAGCATATCAAGAAACTCAACACCATCTGCAACACCATCAGGATCTGCAACTTTAGCTCCTTTGCGACAAAAGTATCCTTAAAAAAAAATATATATATATAAATAACCATTTGATTCTTTATATATTTCTCAACTTTAACCTTATCAGTTTAAAACACAATAAAAAATGAAGTTTATCAGGCAACTAAATTTAGACTTAGTTACCTGCATTGCACTTTGTTGAAAAATCAATTTGTCCCTCATTGCCACAATAAAACCTAGCAGGACATGGAGTGCATTGATCAGCCCTTTCTAATCCAGTAGAGTTACTATATGTACCTTTTGGACATTTAAATTCATCTTTATATCTAGTACCACTTGGGCAAAACATTCCTTTGGGGCATATAAAACTGTAGAAATTAATAACAGAGCCATTATTAGCATTGCAAAAGTATTTGGGTGGGCAAGTCTAAACAATAACAGTATTAATAAAACAGTATATTTTGTTTCTATTATTACTTAATATCATTTGTATTTCTATCATTTTATATATGTATTATACATGTATGTGTGTGCATCTATGAATGTATGTATATATGTATGTATGTATGTATGTATGTATGTATGTATGTATGTATGTATGTATGTATGTATGTATGTATGTATGTATGTATGTATGTATGTATGTATGTATGTATGTATGTATGTATGTATGTATATACTGAGTATATACATATATATATGCATACATACATATATATATATATATATATATATATATATATATATATATAATTAAAAATTTATGCAATAAAAGAATCTAAATTGAAAAAAAATTATTAATATATGATTTAGGACTACCTCCCTATTTGGCATTACAGTACCAAATTATTAGAAATCTTACTAATAAAAAATCAACAACTCAAAACAAAATATTTTAGAAAAAAATCATAATAAACATCATATATATATTATGAGAAAAGATTGAAAAAGAATAAGATTGAGAAAAAATTTTAAATTATCTGATAACATTGCATAATATAAGAAAAGTTTAGAAATGGCCTGAATACTTTTTATGGAAATATTAAGGAAATATCAGAACAGGAATGACTATTTTGTAGGATAGAGGAAAGATTATAAACTGCCATATAGCTCTGTATGTTACTTTGTTATAAATAAATACATCTTATCACATGTATCTAAGCAACAATGTTTCTTCTAAGCTGGGCATACTTACGAGTTCAAAAATTGCATTTTACTAACTGTAATTTTACTTGTACCCATCAACATTCACTCATCAGCAACCAAACTTTCGGACTTTTATTTAACTAAAAACTTATTAAATTAAATTTGAGCAGAGAAACTATAATTTCATTATGCACTGGATTTATTATATTTGTAAATAAAATATTTGTAATATTTAAAATAGGTTTTAAATTTTTTGGTATACTTTACTAAATGTGCTTCAAATTTTAGACATAGTATGTGAGACAAATTTCTGGACTAAATCAGACAAATTTTAAAAACTCAAATAAATGAAAGTACACTGCATTGGCTACAAATTATTTAATATAGGTCCCCTTTTCTTTAATCACAGACTCGATCCAGGACTAAAACCCAGTCAAATAGTTTTGATGAAATTGGCTAATATGGCTTACCAGATCTTGCGGGCAGAGACCTTCAGGGCATTGATGCTGTTATGGGGATGTTCAAAGGCTATATGGAGTAGTCTAATAGGTTGAGGTCTGGAGAATTGGGTGGCCATATATCTTTTGACCATAAGTCCAGGAGATTTTTACTAATCTATTCCTGAGTCTGTTTTGCCCTGGTTAAAAGACTTTTTCATCAAATGTGTTAAAGCCCTAGCTTTAACACATTTGAAGAAAAAGTCTTTCAACCTTTCAACTGAAATTTTAAAATAGAAAATGTCTATTTTAAAATTGCAATCTGAAAGGATTTTAATACTTCAAATTATCTAAAAATTTAAAATACCTATTTCACACTATGTACACTTCTATTTTGACACCAAAATCAAAGAATACTAGTGGCATTTTTTTACCATCTAATAATAAAATGCCAAAAACCATTAGATGAGTCCAGAACTTAAACTAGATGTTATCTGAGACTTTTTATGAAAAATAGGCAGTATTTTCTTAGATTTTAAGTCTTTTGGCCTTCAGTCTTTTTGTTAATGTTAATGTCAATTTTAGTCTGTAAATTTGTCGCGCACACTGCACTTGCTCACAACTGCCCATGATTTTAAATAGTTAGTAAAACATTGCCTGATAACACTTCATTCAGTTTGTTTTAACAACCTGATAACACTGCATTCAGTTTGTATCTCTTTTAAGCATTCATGCAAATCAAGCTATGTGTTTCAGCATGATCAAAATAGTACTTTCTAATTTATCACCTATCAAATATGTTAACAGCATCATAACATAACTGTAATCTCTTACAAACGGACTTAACTATTTGAAAGATATATAGAAGGAAAAATAAGTCACAATAAAAATATAAAGTTATATATAGGTAAGGGCTCAAAATCAAGCAAAATAACATTATCAATTTAAATAAATCATAAGAGTTTTTAAAAAAAAAAGAGTTTTAAGAACTTACGAAGCATTTTAATATAATACCAATATTTTTTTTTTAACTTATCTAAAGTCATTGTATTGTGATAATTTGCCTTTATAAACTCAATTCATAATACTAATTCTGTTAAGTTAATTGTCCCAAAATACACTGCTAATATAATATTAAACATACCTTGCAAACTGCTTGCATAATTTTATCTTGATAAAAACCAGATGGACAAGGTACTTGATTTTTAGAGCCAAGTCCGCAAAAAAAACCAGCACCACACTGAAAGGCTACAGGACTAGACGTTTCTTGGCCCTCTGGACAGTAATATCCAGGATTACAAGAACCAGTTGGGTACAGATTTCCATAACCACTACAAAAAAAACCAGCAGAACAACTGATGCAATCTGTAATTGCTTTATTTTTAACTGTGTTCAAATATGTTCTTGGAGGGCAAAGTATAGGAATGTGAGAACCAGAAGGACAGTAGGCTCCTTTTGGGCAAATTCCTCCTTTAATGTTATCATCTGGTTGCGATGTACTAGCTCCAAGTAAACAATAATATCCTGATGAGCAATTTCCAAATGGTTCTTTAAGACCTTCATTGGGACAGAACATTCCTTTGTCACATAACCTTGGAACTGAGGAGCCTTTAGGACAATATGACCCAATAGGACATTTGCCACCTAGAGAAGTAATGACAGGTTTTGCACTATCAGAGCCTGATAAGCAGAAATAACCTGCCTCACACTCTCCAGAAACATTTACTAACCCTAAAAACCAAAAAGATCTCAAATATTAAGTTAATAAATAAATACATAATTATAAACTTAAAATTATGCACACAAAAAAAAGTAATTATTATATTAATCTATAAATATATCAAAAGTATACAAAATTAATATCTTAATATAAAAAAGTTTGCATATAAAATAATAATAATAGTAATCATAAAGAACCTGGAGAATCACAATAATGACCAGATGTACAATTAATACAATGCTGCTTTAAATATCTTTGAGTCAGATTATTGAATGTACCAGCTGGGCAAGCATTTATGGATTCTAAAGTAGAATTTTCTTCACACCAATACCCTCTGGGACAATGCAATGGTAACTTGCTTCCAAATGGGCAATAAAATCCTGGAGGACAACCTAAACAATTTGAACTTCCTTCTTTGTTATTGTAAGTTCCTGGTAAGCAGAACTCTGTTCTGTTTGAACCTTCCTTACAAAATGTACCTGGGGGGCAAATTCCACCATAAGAAACATTTCTAGGTTTACTTTCATAAGAACCTTCTAAACAAAAATATCCTGGAGAACATAATCCAGTTGGGCTTGTTTGATTTCCAAAACTGCAATAATGACCAGCAGTACATTTTATGCACTGCTTCACAGATTTTAACATATAATCATCTTTAGGAACATAATGACCAGGAGGACAAGGATAATATGATGCTGACCCTTGAGGGCAAAAATACCCACCTTTAGGACATGGACCAAATTGACAATTTTCATTTGTACATTCTAAAGTGCTAGGATTTGCGATTTTTGCTCCTTCTTTGCACCAATATCCAGCATTACAAAGCCCAGTGTAATTTCCAATTATAGTTCCATCACAGTATCTTCCAGGTGGGCAAAGTGAACAGTCTTCAGACTTTTTTAAATATAAAGAGGCTCCATATGTCCCTATAGGGCAAGTTAAACGCTTTCCACGAGCAGTCAAAGAACTATTACCTTCTAAGCAATAGTACCCTTTAGGACAAGGTTGAGGTAAAAGAGGACTTCCAATGCATTCAAAACCAGCTGGGCAGACAGAGCAAGAACTTGCACCATTGCCTTCAGCATAGAACCCTATTTAAAATATAAGGCAAATAGTAAATTTAAAAATATTGTAAATGCAAACTAATTACTTTATTAAAATTTACTTACCATCTTCACAAAGTTCAGGAACTGAAGTTTTTCCAGGGCAATACCTTCCAGCAGGACAAAGCCCACCATTTAATGAATTGCTTGGAGTAGATGAGGTTACACCTAAGTTGCACCAATACCCTGGTTTACAACTTCCGGTAGGTTTAGTGTTATTAAGACCTTGACAAAAATGGCCTTTTTCACATTGAGAGCAATCAGACAATGATTTGCCACCATCCACAGATCTACAAAAAAATATACGCATATATTTATTTATACCATACATACATACATACATACATACATACATACATACATACATACATACATACATACATACATACATACATACATACGTACATACGTACATACATACGTACATCCGCACCTTTAGTGAGACCTCTCTTTTGGCGTCCAGCAACTGGGATTTTCCTAAACTCGAGTTTTTTTTTTATGTTTATTTTTTTGTAAGGTAATGTTAAGGTAATTATTATTTATGTATGTTTGCTTATCATATCACGGATTTAAAACGATGAAACAATTCGCATGTCCCGGTATTGGTGATATTTCGAAGTAAATCTTTTTTTTTTTGCACCAATGCTGGGACTTGACTTTAGGCTGCATTTATATTGCACTAATTTTTTTTATCTTTTTAGTCTTGATTTTTGGACATTATTTTGTTGGTCATCTAAGGTATTTTGTGGTCCGTAGTTTTTTTTAATATGTTGAACGATTTGTGGCAAATACAATAACAACAAACGAACTATATACCAAATATAACTTTGATTTCCGGTAAAAAAGCTTCTGAAGGACTGCAAAACATATGATATACGTATAGTATTTTTATGATGATGAACTGCTGTATTTAAGAAAATAAAACTTTTATACTTGGAAACCCTGTCGCCTTATTTTTTTTTGGTTAAAAGACATCATACGAAATAGGGTGCAGTTTTGAAGACGTTACATTGAATTCTTAGTTCTAATATAAACTCCATAATGACTTGAGTTTCAGCATATTCAATGATTTTGAGCAATTTAAAAATCTCATAAAGACAAGTGCTCTGAAGCATACGCAGAAGCAAAGAAGCTAAAACATGGCTAAGCTACATTTTTCTATTTTAAACTTAAAAAAATTTACAAGTATCAAGTATACAAAAACAACAAAATACTTATTATAAAGTTTTTTTTGTCAAACTGCACATTTTGACATCTTGTGCCACATCTGTCCATTTTTCTCTGTGCTATCTTTCTAACTCAACTTCTTCTCACTTTTACTCTTGTTTACTTCTATTCTTTTTTAAACTCACTTACTCTTGATCCGTCAAATCAGTTTATGATGCTCTTTAGTGAGCTGAACTTATCTTCACGGGCCTTGGTATGTGGCCTCTATATGGCAATTAGCTGGTGGAGGATAAACCACAATATAAAAATATACTAAACATTTGTACTATAGTTATTTTGTAAAGAATTTTTTGTGCAATTGTATTTATCAAAGTTTCAATTTGATCATTGCTTGATTTTATTAAACAACATTTTGTCTTACTTTTTAAAAAAATTTAGGAAGTGACTATCAGAACATCGCGCAAAACAGTTAGACGAAATAGATTTTTTGTTTTTTTATAAAATTTTCAATGAAACGAAATATTGCTTTGAGATTAAATTTTAACTTTAAGCAATCTTAAGACCTTTGTTGTAACTATGGTATTGCAGGACTCGCTGACGCAGAGAGGTTTCCAATTCAAAAAGGATCTATTTTCTGGCAAAATTGTAAAAAATATTATATTTATTTTACACAAATGGAAATTTTCTATTCAATGTTTAGATTATTTAAAAATAAATATAATATCCTGTAACCATTGAAACTTTAATATTTAATTCTAATAATTTATTTTATGATTTATAATTGACTGTCTGTAAAGTTATGAAATTTTAAAAATCTTACAGGGTATTAATTCAAGTTAAGCATAGTTTTAAGAACCGTGGCGCAGTGGTTAGAAATCTGGCTCAAAAAGAAGATGTTCATGGTTCTATGCCAGCACATACAATAAGCGCATGACAATAATGTCACATGGATAAATCACATGAAATTATTCAAAAATAAAATTTTTAAAAATATTGAAATACTTTATATCTACTATCTACTAAGTATATCTACTTATCTTTCATTCATTGTTATCTTAATTATGTTAACAGACCCGTAGCAACCGAGGCAGAGGTGGGGGGAGGGGGGCAGCAGGGCATTTGCCCCCTCTCCCTTTCCCAATAATTTGTCAATAAATAATTTTTCAAAAATTGACTGAAAAAAAGACTAAAAAGTGTTAAAAAAAAGGTCCTTAAAACTATTTCGGGGCCTCTTAATCCAGCACTGCCCCCTCTCCTACCCCGGCCCCCCCAACAGTATAACTTTTGTTCCTTTGGGCCTGTGTTAACATTGCTTGGTGCAGCACCAATAAAAAAAACTCAACAAACTGTTCAACAAACAAAAACATGCCATAAGGTGGTAGTACCCTTTAAGAGAAAAAAAATTTAAAACTTAATATTTTATAGGAACATTTATATGTCTTTCTGAAGTGTTAGATGAAATTATTTTAAAAAATAACAAAAATAATTTTTTCAACCCCCTCCTCGGTAATTATGCGCATAAATTAACAAAATTTAGGCAAAAAAAATGGACCTTTTTTTAACAAGAATATCTTGGGAACCATTCATATTCTCCAAACCAGACTTTATAAGTAGTTTTATATATTTTCAAAAAATGTGCTTAATTAAAAATCATATAATAAAACAACATTTAACAACTTTATATCATTAAATTCTGCCAATAAAAAGAAAAAAGTAAAAGTACAGCTTGCTAAAGTTCAAATTTTAATACTTTAATATAAAAAAAGTTGATTTTCTTTGGTTCAGCACATCACTAATGCACTCAAGAATAATTGCTGAAAATTTGAAAAAATTCCAATGAGCGGTTAAAAAGTTATCTTTGTTAAAAAATTAAAAAAAGCACAAAAAGTTAATTGCTGAAAAAACGCAATTTAAAAAAATACTAAAAGTACATTAAGTTCTTTACACAATAAAAACCACCGCTGTCGTATGCAATATCTTCTGCTTCATTATGTTGATGTAAAACCTTTTTGAGGAACAATTTAGCCATAAGCACACAAAAAAACTATACAAATTGGACTTGTATTTTTCAAGATATTGAAAGAAATATATCTTTAAGGCCCGTTGCTAAGGCGCTTTATTATCCAGTACCAGATTTATTCAGCCCTTTTAATTTTTTTTTTTTAATTATAAGAGTAGACATAATAAATAAATGAAAATTATAAAAGTTTAAACTTTGAAAAAAAAAAATTTCAGCCTGTTTTTTGGGGTACTATCACTTTGAATATGATTTTTATGTACAAAATTAATAACAATACGATGTTGAATGTTTTTAAAGCACTATTTAAAAAAATACAACAAAAGTATCTTACTAGACATGCAAACAATAATTATATTTTTATTTTCACAGCTAGAGGCCCCCAATTACGGAGCATAGTAATCAGAAACGACATCAAAATAATTGCAAACATAAATAACTTTAAATTAAAACTAAACGAAACAAATTTAAGTAATCAAAAAATGGAGGACTACTTCTAAAGCTATATTTATTTATTGGCCTTTGATAACATTTTTAATGACAAGTTTTTAATTGCTATACTATTTACGGAGTATTAGGGGCTCAGCATGAGGACTATTTTGTCTTCTTCTTGTCCCAACCATTTGCATATTTTACAAAAACAAAAGTGGTAATTATTTTTAACGCCAAATTTATATATATATATATATATATATATATATAAATTAAAAAAAAAAGAAAAAAGTAATGCAACATTGAAATGGAGGGTGGCGTAAACTTCCTTGTCAAATGCTCTTTCACGTAGTTTTGCATTTTTTTAAAAACAAAACAAAATCTAGAAAAAAGATTTATTTAATGGGTCTCAGTAAAGGTGCTTAAAAAAAGAAGTATGTAATACCTGACAATTAAGCATAATCATTACTAGTTCAATTTAAATTAAATATTGAACATTTAACACATAATTAAAATATTTATTTTTTATTATTTTTGAAATGTAGGGTTTCTCAACCGTCATTAAATTAACAATAGCTTAGAAAGTTTGAATTTTATCTATGTCTCAGTTACGGTGCATCAAAAAGTTATATATAAGAGAGTTTAAAACAAATCAAAATCTAGAAAAAAGATTAACAAAATAAGTTTCAGTAAAGGTGCGCAAAAAAAGAAGCATGTAATTCCTGACAAATTAGCATAATCATTCCTATTTCAACTTAAATTAAACATTTAACTTTTTATACATGATAAGAACATCTATTTTTTATATATTTTTTGAAATTAAAGGTTTCTTAACCGTTAATAAGTTTACAATGGCTAAGAAAGTTTGAACTTTATCTGAGTCTCAGTTACGGTGCTTCAACAAATTATACAATAGAGAGTTTGAAACAAATCAAAATCTAGAAAAAAGATTAACGTAGTAAGTCTCAGTAACGGTGGATTAAACAAATAAGCGTGTTATACGTGATTGATATGCATAAACGTTTTTAATTCAATTTAAATAAAGTATTGAACATTTAATACATTACAGTTAGAATTTAATACATACAGTTTGAATATCTTTTTTTATATATTTCGAAATTAAAAGTTTCTCAACCGTTATTATGTTTACAATAGCTTAGAAAGTTTGACTTTTCTCTGAGTCTCAGTTATGGTGCATCAAAAGTTTATATATTTGAGAGTTTAAAGCAAATCAAAATCTAGAAAAAAGATTAACGTAATAAGTCTCAGTAACGGTGGTTAAAAAAAAAAAGCATGTAATAGGTGACAAATAAACATAAACGTTTTTAATTTAACTTAAATTAAGTATTGAAATTTTAATACATGGTTAGAATATTTATTTTTATATATTTTTGAAAATAAAGGCTTCTAAACAGTTTTTAAGTTTATAATAACTTAGAAAGTTTGACTTTCTAAGCTATTATTTGACTCATCTTTATGCGTAAATATATGCAATCTAAAATTTGATTTGATAAATTTTGAATGAACAAAATTTTGCATTGAAACAAAAATGAGTTTTATATAGTGTAAAAAATTCCTTTTACTTAACTTATTTATAAAATATTTACAGTTAATTTTGTAAACTAAATTCCGATTCCAATTAAAATGAAATACATTGCGGCAAGAAGCAACAAACTAGTTTTAATAAACTTCTTCAGAAACTCTCAGTAGATGACAAGTTTTATCAAAGTTTTCTTTACTCGTGTTTGTTATTGTAGTTGTCTTTAATGAAGTCAACAATAAGTTATCTTTGTAAAATTAAAATTAAAAAAGATTACTGCACAGCAATTCATAAATTCGCATCAAAGAACTTGATTGTTTGCATTATTCTTGCAAATATAATTTTAAAAAAATTGGCTATATTTTTAAACAGAAATAAAGTAAGTATCATAGGTTTGAAAGGTTTAAAAATTTGTTCTTAGCTTGTTACAAGGTATTTTTACTTGAGAATCAGATCTCAATAAAGATATAGAAAAAGAGAAAGATCTGTTAAACGCCGAAAACGATTGAAGAATGAAATATTCATTTTAAGGATACATGTAGATCATTGCCTTAAAGATTCACTCCATTTAAAACCATAATTGTTGAATAAAATACGAAAAAACGACATCATATGTCTACAGAAGATTAAGCTAATAATTTAAAGTTTATACTTGAAAAATTTGCACAATAATCTATAATCGTCTACAACTACTTTTTTTTTTTTAAAGTAATTGTAGGTGATTAATCTAACAAGGAAGTTCATGCCTCTTTAATTTAAAATAAGAATTAAATATTTGATACAGTATTGTACTTTTTTTTATTTTTATTTATTTTATTATCTTATCGAAATGGTTTTTAAAAAAAATTTTTTCTTTTGTCCATTTAGTAAAATAAAAAAAATTGTTTAAATTCCTTTAAATGATTTTCCCTTACGAATTTTTTCTTCAAGACTCATTTTAAATGTCTTTGTTCTTTTGCGTTCCAGTACTCTACAAAACATACGACGCGGGTTTTGAATTGGATGGGCACAATCATCAACTTCTAAAAAAGTCTTCTAAATCTAGAAACTCTGATAAAAACGAAAAAAAATGTTTTAAAAAAGTTGGGGGGAGGTCCTGTGCTCCTTGACCTTTTTCTCCCGGCGTCGTCGGCCATGTTCTATAATAGAGCCACTATTGCACATTTTAAAGTTTGTTCAATTTTGTGCCAAATTGACTTTTGTACCTTTCTCAGCACTTTCATCAGTAATTTTTACTAGTTGATGGTTTTAAATTATTATTTTTGGATAAATATTCTGTCGTTCCGTGTAAGTTATATTTCAGTATGCCACGTGCAGTACCAAAAAAGGTGCAATAAAGAATTAAGGTAAGTAAATTCAATTATTGGTTATTAAAAAACATAGTGCTATTGTTTAAAAAATGGTTCAAATATTTGTTGGAATACTTTTATATTAGCAAATAATTAAAATTTTTGTTAGAATATTTCTATGTTAGCAAACTTTACAGTTCTTCGTTCAGAAAGTATGAATTTAATCTGAGTTTCAGTTTCGGAGCTTCAAAAAAATTCCAGAACAAAATCTAAAAGAAACAAAATCTAGAAGAAAAATAAGCTAATACGCCTCAGTAACAGTGATAAAAAAAAAGCAAGTGTTATCTGACAAATAAACAAAAACGTATTTTATTTATTTTAAATTAAATATTAAATTTTTAATGCATTGAATTTTTTTATTTTTAGTTATTACTTGAAAATAAACGGGTCTCGACTGTTATCAAGTTTACAATGGGTTAGAATCTTTGATTTTTCTTTGAGTCACAGTAACGGTGCATTGAAAAAAAAACAGTAGAAAAAATTTGCCTCATGTCTGAATATCTGAAATCTTAACTCTAAAATACATGACGGGGGTTTGTATATTTTTATTACCTTTTAACTAGTAATAGTAAGTTTAAAAAAAATGAAAATAAGAAAGTTTTTTAAAATCATTTTCACGAAATTTTTCTTCAAAACTTAGTTTGAAAATGTCTCTGCACTTTTGCATTCGATTGCGCATTTTAAAGTTTGGGGGAATATGACTCTTGTATCTTTCCCGACTCTTTTTTAAGTCATTTTTACCGGCACATGGTTTTGAATCTTTTTCTGTGTAAATATTGTGGCGTTAATTAGAGTATTAGTTGAGAGTGTGCCACGTACAGTAAGTAAATTCTTTCCTAAAGCAGTAAAAAAATGTTATCGTTTAAACAATTGAATATATATTCTTTTTATATATTTCTTGAAAGTAAAGGAGTCTTGAACGTTATTAACTTTACAATTGCTTAGAAATTATGATTTCCCAAAGCTTTAAGTCTCAGTAATGGTGCATCAAAAAAACATTTTTAAGAGATTTAATTAAAATCTTGAAAAATAATCAAATTTCTCAGTAATGTTGTTTAAAAAAATAATAAATAAATGTTCTGTCGTTTCGTAGTAATTTCAGAGTATGCTACGTTTAGTACCGATAAAGGTGCAATTAAGAATTAAAATTTGTAAACTTAATTTAAAATAATTTATAAAATATATGTTACCGTTTAAACAATGGAAAATTTATTTTTATATATTTATTGAAAGTAAAAGAGTCTCGGGGGTTATTAAGTTTACAATGACATAAAAAGTATGATTTCCCCATCGCTCTGAGTCTCAGTTACGGTGCATCAAAAATTATTTTTTGTGAGAGAATCTTAATCTTTAGGTTTTAATTTCAAACTTTTAATCTCTCTCAGAGAGATTGATCAAAATCTAGAAAAAAGATAATATTTACAAGTCAGTAAGGGCGTTTAAAAAAGTATTAACTGTAATACATATAAGCATTAAATGTATTTAATTAAAACTAAATTAAAAATTCATAAAACAGTATTAGAATTTTTATTTTTATATATATAAAAAGTTAATAATATATAACTTGTAATTCTTCACCATTTTTAAATTTAAAATGGTTGAGTTCTGACCATTATTAAGTTTACACTGGCTTAGAATGCATGATTTTCTCAGAGTCTAAGTTAAGGTGCACCGAAGAATTATTTTTTTATAGATTAAGTCAAAACAAATTCTATTAAAAAGGTAATAAGTCTCAGTAATGGTGTTTATAAACCTATTTCATTAAAATTAAATGTATTATTTCAAAAAGTCAAAATAAATGTTTATTTGTCAGGTATTACATTCATCTTTTTTTTAAACACCTGAGATCTAGTTTAGATTTTGTTTTGTTCTAACCTCTTTTTAAAAAAATATTTTTTTTGATGCACTGTAACTGAGACTCCGATATTAAATATAAGATTTTATATATAATATGTATAATATCTTATATATTCTCCGATATTAAATATAATATTAAATTAGATATTAAATATAATATTAAATATATTCTCCAATATTAAATATAATATTAAATTAGAGTTGATTATCCGGTGATGATAAGCTCTAATTTAATTGAAGTATTTAATCAATTTTTTGTTTTGTTTACCCTATCATTTTGTTTTCTATATCATAAAATATTTTTAAGCATTAAACCTTATTTAATAATATTAGAGTATCTATAATTTACATAGGTATTTACTATAATTTACATAGGTTACTATAAATTATATTATAATGAAAAGTATCAACTGTATTAATATTTTAGTCAATTTATATGCATAAGCATAGTCTATATTTATAATTTCTACATAATTTAATAATATATAATGATATTAATGAAATCTAACAAAGTAACAAGTTATTTTGTTGCCAGTTACTTTTTTGAAAGTTGAAGAAGTTCTTATTTTATTTATTTATTTTAATTTTTAATTTGAAAAGCCTAAAGTAGTTGTTTAACAAATTTACTCGCGTTTTGCACCATTACAAAGACTAATGCATAGCAAGACATTAAAACAATATTTTTCTAAACTATGAATGTTAAATTGTAATGTACAGTAATAGTAAAATTGTAAAAAAAGGCAATATTTTTAAAAATGTAATTAAATAATATATTTAGAACATTTTGAAAACAACATGGAAAATAAGAAATGGCCATCTAGAAACAATGTACCTTCTTTAGAATGCGATCCAACTGCATATAAATGTTGTATAGAAAAAGAGGATCCTGAATATTTCAAAAAATACTCTATCAATGCTATTAATTGTTAGTCAAAAGTGAATACATTTATAGTTAATTTTAAATTTATGGGAATTAACATTTTTATATGAATTGTTTTCAGGATATAGTGTTTTCACTGAAGTTATACTAAAAAAGGGTCAATTTATATGTGCTTATTTTAGTGAATTAATATCTCTAGAAGAGGGTGAAAGAAGAGAAGATATTTATGAAGAAAACGAAGGCAGTTTCATTTTTTTTTCTTGAACATGAACGACTTAAGTATTGGTAAGTATAACAATTTATTACAAATAATTTTTTTTTTTTTATATCTACAGTTTTTTATTTGTTTATTTTAATGGATTGTTTTAATTTAAAATTTTTTTTTTTTGAATTTAGCATAGATGCAAATAACACTGAATGTATTGGTAAATATATAAATGATAGTCCTGTGAAGAGTGCAAATGCTATTATTAAAGTTATAATGGTGGATTTTCAGCCATATTTGAGTATCTTTGCACATACGACAATTTTACAAGGCATTGAAATTAGATACAACTACAGTCGTATAACAATTTATTATGGCCACCCAATAAATTTTAACAACCTTGCTTATCTTTTGTTTTCTTGGCATTATAGTTCAAAATTATATAATTTATTTTATTTGGATGCATACAATATAGTTATACGTTGACAAAATTATTTAAAATTTTATGCTGGTGTAAACACTGTCATTTTTGACAGCCATTTTGTGTGACGCCATCTTGAGACCGCTATTCTTACAGTGCACGTGGTATTCACCACGTGCACTGTAAGAATAGCGGTTCATTAACATTCTCTGTTAGTTTTGGTATATTTTTCAAAGTTATCATTATAGTAAGTACTCAAATCGACTAATATTACTTTAAGAATATTACATTACATAAATTAACATAAAAATATTTTTATTTCACTCAGTATTTTGTGATTAAAATTATTTTAAGTAATAATAGAAACTTTCGTACTAAAATTGGTTATTTTTTTAGAAATGGGCAAAAAAAAGGACTTATCTCTAGAAATAAAAAGTGAAATCCAAGCACTTCTTACAAATACTGGTTTTTCCCAAAGAGGAATCGCCAGAAGATGTAATGTTTCTAGAGTGTCAGTGCAGAATATCCACAAAAAAATTGTCAACATGGAAAACCTGACTCCAAAAAGGACTGGGAACTGTGGTAAAAAAAGAATTCTTACTCCACGAGGTGAAACAATTCTTACCAAAATAGCATTGGAAGATAGGCTAGCATCAAATGATGATATCACTGAGAAGTTGGAGAGCTCTGGTATTAAGATGTCCAAGAGAACGGTTCAGCGTCGTCTACACGATCTTGGCTACAGCTCAAGACATCTGGCTAAAAAGCCAAAATTAACGCCTAAAAATGATGGAGAAGCGATTAGAATGGGCAAAAAAATATAGAAATTGGACTGAAGATGATTGGAAAACGGTATAACAGATTATTTTATTAAATAATACTTTAAATTTTTTAGATAATCCATGCATTGTGGTCAATGAACCATCGTATAATATTTTTAGGTTTGCTTTAGTGATGAGAGCATGTTCCAAGTCTTATCAAAAAAAGCACAATACGTGAAAAGGAAGGTTGGAGAGAAATATTTAAGTAGCTGTATTATTCAAACCGTCAAACATCCAACCTCGGTGATGATTTGGTCGGTCATTTGTGGGAAAGGAATGGGAAGGCTGTACATTGTTCAAGGGATAATGAACCAGGTGCAGTATAAAAATGTCCTGAACAAAGATTGTTACCCCAATTGACGGAATGGTTTGGTCCAGAGGAAAACAAAACAATCATGCAAGATGGAGCACCATGCCATACGGCTAAGTCTATCAAAATCTTTTGGAAAGATAAAAATATTCCTTTGTTGGACTGGCCGGGAAATTCGCCGGATCTCAATCCTATAGAGAATGTTTGGGAGCTATTAAAAAAGGAGGTGGCCAAGGAAAATATTACAAACAAGGTGGTTCTAATAGAAAGTATTATAAAACATTGGAACCACAATGCAAGATTGCAGGAAATGGCAGAAAACTGCATAAAAAGCATGCCTGAAAGGGTACAGGCAGTAATTGATGCAAAAGGGGGGGTTACAAAATATTGATTGTAACTAAGATATTATATGAATATTTTTTATTAAAGTGTATTTATTCTTATAAAATGGTAATTTTTTATTAACACACAACCTGATTTTTTATTAGAATACGTCTTTGGTAGATAAAATTGTAAAAACTGATGGAAAATCACAATTTTTCTAGAGTTTCTAGAAAGAATGTAGGTGGCCATAATAAATTGTCATACGACTGTATAAGGTGCCTAATCTATGGTGGCGAAAGCTTGTTTGTGAAATCGATCTTCTTTTTAAAATCCCAAGGCATTTAGAACATATTCATAAGCATGAAGAAATTGTTACAGAAGCCCTTAGTTTTCCACAAAAAAAAAGCAAAGAAATATGTGGACTTATATTGAGAGGAAAGGTGATTTTAATATAAATATAAATAACATTAAAAATTCTGAAAAAATAACATCTGTAAGAAAATGTACAGTCAACGAAGATGATGAGCTATTGCCTTGTGATTATTTTAATGGTTTCTTCTGAGCAAGGAAACTTTGCGAACATATTTCAAATTGTTTTAGGCAAAGCAGTGATAACAAGGAAATAAGTTGTATAAAAGCTTCTTGTGTATTAGTAGGAGAATCCAGTTTGACCAGCAATGCTAGAATTGTACATAGGCACATACTTACAAATATGAAACATGATGAATTTTATCTAATTATTTGCGATGATAAACTATTATTGACTTATGGAGCAGTAGAAATTGGTAAGAAAGAAAGAGACCGTTACCATGGTATAAGCTACGCGTTTTAGCAAAGTTATTGTTGCAATACAGAAAACAATTCAATGCAGAAGATGCATCTGTAAGAGATTTAAGAATGATATTCATTAAAAACTCTAGCTATAATAGTTAAGTTAGAGTACCTGAAACTAGGCTTACAACACATGGTTGAAAACATTCGGAATTTTTTTAGAGCCTATGGAATCAGACTACAGCATTTTATTAAACAACGCACGCAGTGTATAAGATTTAAGAAAAGGTAATGCACTAGAAATGTTGCCGGAAGAAAGCGACATAAAAGTTTTAAGAAATTATTTTGTTAGCAAAATCACCAAGTATTTAAACAATCCAATTCTTACATCTAATGAATATATACATTTGTGTAAACTTACTTATGTAAGAATACTAACACTTAATGCTAGAAGAGGTGGAGAACCTGGAAAGTTAACACTACCAGATTGGGATATGGTAGAAAAAGGTAGGTGGAAATGCCAAACTGCTGACATAAATGCTTTAGACAATCCAATAGAAAAAAGCTTGCTGAACGATTCAAACTATGTTACATTGAAGGCAAAAAAAAAAAGGAGAGGTATGGAATTTATTTACTTATTAAAATTTTAATAACATCTTAATATATTTATTTATTCAGAGTTTAATTTTTTATTCAGACATTTTGTTTTTATTTAGACATAACAATTTTAATGTTTTTTTTTTTTTTATGTTGTATATGTTATTAAATTAGGTTCTACTGTGAAAGCATTAGTTCCAATTATTTTTACTGAGGAAGTTGTAGATGCAGTCAGACTGTTAATCAGCTCAAGACATTATGCTAATATTTCCCAAAAACATAATTTTGTGTTTGTCTGTGGTACAGGCTGTCTTAAATTACGTGGTTGGGATGCACTGCAATCTATAACAAAAAAGCCTTATTTGTCTAAGCCAAAGCTTATTACACCAACTAGAACTAGAAAGTATTTGTCAACCATTCTGCAGTTGTTAGATGAATAATTCTGAGCTTTTGTGGCTTACAAATCACATTGGGCATACTAAAGATGCCCATCAAAATTGGTATCGGCGTGAGGATTCTACCATAGAATTAACAAAAGTAGCAAAAGTTCTTCTTGCTATGGATAATGGTGATGCAAAATGCATTCAAAATAGGAAAATCGATTCACTATTACAAAATGGTTATGGAGGAAATGGTTAGTTTGTTTTTTTTGCTTAAGAACTTTTTTATTTTTTATTTGACGCTTTTTTTTTTCTGCATATAAATGTTGGTTACCTGTGATAAAATTTTTTTTATATGTTAGTTAAGGTGAGTATATTAGGAGCCCATTTACAAAATGCCTTAAGTTCAAGTAAACTCATTTTAAGAAAGCAACGAAAGACTAAAGCATCAACAACCCTTACATTTAACCCTTAGCATCAACAGAAACTGATATTTTCTTTGTCCAGTTTTAAGACCATAAATTTTTTTTTATTGGTCTAATATTTAAATTTTCAGTATGTAGTTTCTAATATTTAAATTTTCAGATTTTAGTAGAATGTGGAAATGGAATTAACTTACAATTTTTATTTTTTTGACTTAAAGCGTTTTGCAGATAAGGCACCTCATATTTTGTCTTAAACATCCCGTTTTATAAAATAGTCTTTTTGTATGGTAGGAAACCTTGTTGTAAATCTGTTTCTAACTATTTAGTGTCGTTTTATATACAAATATGATATGATGAATAATAAAGCTTCTAAGACAAACAGGTGTGGAAAAAAAAAAGAATTATTTAATGTTGAGTATAAAAGAATACAAAATTAAAGACAAAACATGCACGAAGAGGTTATTGTCTGAAATTAAATATTACTTTGCTTTTTTTAAAAAAAAATTTGTTTTAAAATTATAAATAAAGCCTTAATAATATAGTATTTAAATTTTTTTGTTGCTTATAATTTAGTGTTTTTATTTAGTCAAAGAAAACCTGGAAAGGTTGGATGGAAGAAGAAAACGCATCTCTTCGTAAAGCGTTTTCGATATACATTACGAGAAAGATTCCGTGTCCGCTTCTTGATGCAAAAAAAAATTAACGAAAGTGTACCTTGTCTTCAAAAAAGAGGGCATAAGATCGTTAAAGACAAAATGAACAATATTATTAGAAGGAAATAATCTATGCGTGTTTATATATTTATATACGTATGTATGTTGGTGGAAAGCTGGGTGTAAAACGGCACCTACAAATAATGGTGTGTTTTGAAGTTATTATTTTGAAAGCAAATTTATTAACGTTGATTGAATATTCTATTATTGTTTTAAGTGTATATAAAAAGGTCAGAGTGTTAAATTTGTATATTGAATACATATCAAATTGGTTAAAATTATTTATTTACTTTGTTTTTTAAGCATATTCTAGATTTCTCTAATAATTCACCGAAAAGGAAGTTTAGCGTGTAAAAAAAGCAACTAAAATTTAATTAATCTTAAAAAAAAAATTTCAATAACTTCGCTTTAATGATTTTAATTTAACAAACTTTCAAAAAAGAAACTAGAATCTAAAATTAATCACAAAACGCTCCCTAACGAAAAAAAATGGCTATCAGCATAACAATTTTTATAATTTCATGATGTGATTGCCAAAACGATAGAAAAAGTTGCGGTTAAAGAACGTGTATGTAAATCGTGTAAGTTAATAACTCTTTAGTGGAGCAGAAGTGGACCACTATTTAACGATATAACATAGTATCTTAAGCATATGAATGTATTGAGCATTAAATTTGCAAAAAAAAACAACATTTTTTTAAAGTCCCGATAACGGTGAATTTTCTAGTTTTTTAGTGTAAGCTGAATGTTCGTGTAAAGCCCCATTATTGAGACATGAAAAGCAACACTGCCACTGATTGAAATACATCGATTTAACATAGTTTTAGCTGTTATTTTTATCGAGACTTAAAAATGTCCCGACAAAAAAAAGTCCTCGTAAAGGGTCAGTATAAAAGCACAATGTCTCACTAAAGGTGCGGATATAAGTACATACATACATACATACATATTTCTTTATATTTCTTTGCATGAATGCAGGATAAAATATGAGTAACATTAATATAGAAAATAATTATTTGTTGCACAGTTAATTTTGAATTTTAGCTTGGCCTGACTTAAAATATAAATTCTCACATCAGTAAGAGAATGTCCTTGTAGACATAAAAACCTAGTAGAAAACTCAAGCTTATCAATAAA
Source organism: Hydra vulgaris (assembly GCF_038396675.1). Lineage (NCBI taxonomy): Eukaryota > Metazoa > Cnidaria > Hydrozoa > Anthoathecata > Hydridae > Hydra > Hydra vulgaris. The sequence goes on from NC_088920.1 coordinate 32,741,156, forward strand.
GCCCTGTTGTGCCATTTCTGCCTATTCTTTAACATAGCATTAAAATAAAATCTGTTCAAGGTTTGCATGTATAATAGGATACTATTAAACATAAAGAATGTGCTGATTTTGGTCCTAGAAAATCAGCACAACAACATAAGTGGGTTTATTAATTTTTGATACTTCCTTGTAAAGCATAACTTGTATATGCAATTGTAAAGCAAGATCATGCGATTGATCATGTGACTGATTATGTGATCAAAAATGGCTTTCCCAAAAACTGTAGGAGCTGCTCATTAGAAAAAATGAATGAACTCACATTTTAACAAACTTTTGAACTATTTTTAATGGAGAGTAAGTTATAATAATAGACAACCATGATAGTTATATCAGCCATCAGGCCATATGCTTAAGACAGCATTTAGATAGACCTTAAAAACATTCTTGAAACACTGATTGGGAGGATTTTACAACCATGACATCCAATAGCAATTAAAAAATTCCAGCATACCTCGCTTCATCTAGCATTCTTCTCATATAACATATAGAATCAAAGCTGCTTAAACTCACTTCCAAAAGACTTTTTTTAGAGTGTGTCATTGCTTGTGAAAATAGTATTCAATTAGAAGTTTACCCCATTATTTATTATGGGTTGAATTTTTCCCCTGGAACAAAATATTTCATACCACATGATCAAGTCCCTCATATACAACTTGACTTTTTTTTTCAATTGCAAAATAATAAACATAAACTTTCTGCTAGAAAATTTCTCTTAAAGCTGTCACAGTTTTTAAATTTCAAAATAAAGGGCTGCAACAACATCTTAATTTGGCTTGTGCCTAATATGCTTTTTTTTAAATATTTTTTTTAAAGGGGGATTTAATTTTTATTTCTAACCATTACCAAAGACAAATGTAATTTGTCTTTTGTAATAGACAAATTTTATTTTTCAATTCATAGAGACAAAGTTTGTAAAACCAGTAAAAAGGCATCAATTCTTGAATTCCTAAAAGTAAGACTGAAATAAAATTAAAAACAAAAGTATAAAAAAATGATCATCAAAGAAATTTAATTTGTGTTTTTTTTTAAAAAAAAGTAGAACTTCTGTGATTAATGTGGTTTTAACAATTTTTTGGTGTTGGTGGAGATGCTTTTATAGTATTGCTTTTAGTAGACTAAATCAATATTTAGATGAAATAAAGTAACAATAGAATGAAAAGAAGCACTTCAAAGAAAGAAGTTTAAAAACTTCTACTTAAATAATAAGTCAAAAAAAAAGGCATCCCTAAAGGAAAAATGAATATAATTTAGTTTAAACTATCGTACAATAAAAGCGAGGCCACCAATATTGGGTAAATTTTTTTAAAATTAATAGATAACCACAAGCCTGGGGATTTGGTTCCACACATTCATAAAAATAATTTTCCATAATAACTTTATGTAAAGCAATATCATTTGTATATAAGTATTTTTCATGGAAAAATACCTTACAACTTACCTGATGATCCCAAATAGAATGATAGAATGTCATAAATACCATACATACCATACATATCATACACACACATATATTATGGCCCTGCAAATCACACACACACACACACACACACACACACACACACACACACACACACACACACACACACACACATACACACACATGCACACACATGCACACACACACACATATATTAGGGCCCTGCAAATCAGCAATTATTTTTTCGAATCAAATCTCGAATCAAAGCAGGTCTTACTTTGCGAATTGAATAGAATTACAAATTGAATCAGCAATATGAGGAAATCCAAATTCAAGCATCTTCTTTCAACAAAATAAAATCTACTTAAAAATTTCTTTTGCCCGGATTAAAATTTTAGCTGTTATTGTAATACTGCTTCCAAATGAAGCAGTTTACAATTTACAATTACAGTTTACAATTGCTTTTGATAACAATTACTTTTACTCTGGTTGAGATAAATAAAAATATTTTGATAGCATCTTAGCATTGGATATCTTAAAAAATAACAACACTCACAAAATAAATAATGATTCCAAAAACTAAAATCATTTTTTTGTAATTGAATCTCAAATCAAAGCAACACTTGATTTATATCAAGTGTTGCTTTGATTAGAGATTCAATATATATGATATATATATATATATATATATATATATATATATATATATATATATATATATATATATATATATATATATATATATATATATATATATATATATATTATATATATATATATATTTAAACAACTTTAAAATGTATTCTACAAAATAGAGTGCTCAATGTTCTTAAAAAAACAGAGCAATTATAAATTAGTAGAAAATCCCTTTACAAAAATTTTTCTTATTTAACACTGTGTTTTATCAATAAAGACTCATCAGAAATTTTAGCAGATATTTTAGATAACAATTGAATTTGCAAAAAGCTACAGTTATTACTGAAGAAACAATCCGTATAATAAAACCTTTAGAAAAACCTTACTTTATTTTAATAAGGAAACTTGGAAAAAGAAAAATATACATGACTGCTTTGATGTAACAATGGGCAGTTTTTTTTTTTTTTTTTTTTTTTAATTCACCTCCCCAAAGCCGTAAAGGCCACTACAGATGAGGAGGCTACTTGTGGTTATCACCCTCTCTCAACTCTATAACTCCGAAACACGAACCTTGACGAACAAGTCCGCTGCGCGGAGAAACAAGTTGAGCGCGGTACTACTAGGGACGTGGTGGGAATCGAACTCGGAACCTCTCGCTTACAAAGCGAGAGCTCTACCAATACACCACTACCGCAGTTACGACGGAGCAGAGATTTGTAAATTTTTGGACTATACATTTTAGATTTATTAAGTAAAATAATTAATATAAATAATTTAAGACTTTATCGAGATGATGGTTTAATTGTAATGCATAAAAAATCTGGTCCACAGCTCAATAAAATTAGAAATGATATAAAAAATTTTTAAAAATATTGGTTTTCAAATCGAAATAAACATAAATTTGAAAATTGTTAACTTTCTTGATATCACATTTAACCTTTCTGAAAATTCATATAATCCTTTCAAAAAACCAAACAATGAATTATTGTATATTAATATTAACTCATATCATCCACCCCAAATTCTAAAACAAATCTCGATTTCAATTAATAACAGGCTAAAACTCAGCTAATAAAAATGCATTCAATTCCTCAAAACGAATATTTGGAGATGCCTTTAAAATAAGTGGTTTTGAAAATTTTGAATTAAAATATTACCCTAAAAAAAAAACACAAAAAAGCAAAATAGAACTAGAAACATAATTTGGTTCAACCAAAGCAATATAGCAAAATGTTTCCACTAACATAGGAAAAGTGTTTTTAAAATTGGTCGATAAGCATTTCCTGGCCTCTACAGTTAAAGCTACAGTTGCACAAAAAATATGGAAAGAATTATAAAAGGTCACAATAATGCTTTGTTAAACAAAAAAGAAATCCTAAATGAAAAAACTACAGAAAATTGTAATTGTAAACAAAAAAACAATTGTCCAATGAGTGGAAGTTGTTTATCAAAAAATGTGGTATATAAATGTGTTGTTTCCTCTAGAAATGTACCCAATAAACAATATATTGGCATAACAGCGGGTGAATGGAAAAAACGTTTTGCCAATCATAAGCAATCTTTCAAAATTAAAAAGTATTCAAAAGATACCATACTGTCAAAATATATATGGGAATTAAAAGATAAAAGTATTGATGATTTTATACTGAATTGGTCCATCCTTAAAACAGCGCCTGCATATAACAATATTTCCAAAAAATGTATACTATGCCTTCATGAAAAATTTGAAATAATTACACATGCAAACCAAGAATGTTTATTAAACAGAAAATTGGAATTAATTTCTAAATGCAAATTCTACAAATGTGTGAAGATTTACAGTAGTTAAGACATTTGCGACTACCTGTAATTTAATTTTTGGTATAAATTAAAGTTTTATTAATTTGATCATTCATTTCTGATGAGTCTTTATTGATGAAACACAGTGTTAAATGAGAAAAATTTTTGTTAAGTGATTTTCGACTCATTTATAATTGCTTTGTTCTTTTAAGAACATTAAGCACTCTATTTTGTAGAATAAATTTTAAAATTGTTACAATATTTATATATATATATATATATATATATAAATATATATATATATATATGTATATATATATATATATATATATATATATATATATTTATATATAGTTACAGCCTTACCATCATTAACTTTTACTAATTTTAACATACCTAAATGTTCCTTCTGGACAAGGTACTTCTATTGCAGTTCCTTTTGGGCAATAAAATCCAGCTCTGCATAAACGACCCCAATTAACACCTTCAATAGGTGTAGCATAAGCTGCTGCCCTAATACAAAAGAATCCCTCTTGGCAATCTCCTATAAGGAAAATGCATGATAATATAATCAAAAATGTTAAACAAAATGTTAAAAAATTAAAAATTTTATCGAAAGATTTTAAATTTACTTTAATTATTATACTATAGTTATTATTATTATTATTATTATTATTATTAGTTTTACTCTAATAATAGTTGCTGTTGTAATAGAAATTGTAAGTAACTGAAATTACTTAAACTTAAGTAACTGAAATTCTAAAACGGCTTTAAATGTATGTTGTTTGTTTCTATGAACAAGTCACTGTTATAACAGTTTTAAATGTAGGTTGTTTGTTTCTTTGAGCAATAACTTAACTTTCAATAACAAAAAAAAAAATTGTTGCAATTGATTTTTTCAACATTTCATAAATTGACTTCTCATTAATTTGAAAAATAGTACTTTGACGGGTCTATTACTTTTATATATATATATATATATATATATATATATATATATATATATATTATATATATATATACATATATATATATATATATATATATATATATATATATATATACATATATATATATATATATATATATGCGGTAGTGGTGTAGTGGTAGAGTGCTCGCTTCATGAGCGAGAGGTTCCGAGTTCGATTCCCGCCACGTCCCTGGTAGTACCGCGCTCAACTTGTTTCTCCGCGCAGCAGCCTTGTTCGTCAAGGTTCGTGTTTCGGAGTTAAAGAGTTGAGAGAGGGTTATAACCACAAGTAGCCTCTTCATCTGTAGTGGCCTTCTCGGCCTTGGGGAGGTGAATTATAAAAAATAAATAAAAAATATATATATATATATGTTTTTTAGAAAATGTTAGTTCAAATGTATTTTTACTCTTGATTGTTGAATTTTTTTTTTTTTTTTTTCTAAATTCTTCAATTTAATAGAATTTTTTCAGCAAACTTCATTGAAAATTATTAAAATCACATTCAAAAATGGGAAAACACAAGAAGTATAGTGAAGATCCTTGTAATTCAGTAGTAAATGCATTTAATTATCAAGGAATAACAAAAGCGAAATCTGCGGGTTATTTTGAAGTAAACAGCTTGTATGTGTATGGATCAAGATTAAAGCATGCAGGGGAATTTCAGAAACAAAACCCAGATCTAGTGGACCAAGAAAAACTACTAAAAAAGGCAATTGTCAACTATGTCTAATGTCAAAAGATAATGCTTGCCTTATTGGACCGCAGATTACTTCTAAATACAACAAATATTCTAAAGTAAAAAGAGTCAACTGTGAAAAGATGTTTACCTAAAGAAAATTTATTTTGAAGACGCTCTAGTCAAATGCCATTGATTTCAAAAAAGATCCGGATGGCTCAAGTAAAATTTGCCAACGAGCATTTACACTGGACTAGATAAGATTGGTGTTGTGGTGGTGATAAAAGTAAATATAATTTGTTTTCATCTGATGGTATTAAGTATGTTAGACGTTCAAAAAATAAATTAGAAGAACCCCGGTCACTGTACCATAAAACATGGATGCATGGTGTCACTGTGTACGGATTTTTCACTAAATTGGTATAGTATTTGGCATCATATAGTATGATGCCAAATACTATAATAAGAAAAGTTGTTAAAAAAAATTGATTACATGAACGATGGTGTTTCCAACAGGATAATGACCCTAAACAAATTTCAAAGGCTGTGAAAAATTGGTGCAAATTTAATAAAGTTCGTGTGATTACAGTACTAGATACACACTGATGATATCATACTGAAATAGGTAGCTGCGGAGGTTTCAAGGCATACATTGACTGATTTATGTATCAAAGTCCCTGCTTCAGTACATGCATAGGGTTTGGGTTAGGGAAGCAATAAATTTTCATTATTCTTCTTTTTTTTTTTTAATTTTCTTAAAATTAAAGCGCACAAAATATATTAGAAAATTGCATTCTTAGATACATATTATCCATAGATGACTTTATTGCAGAAAAAAAAGGTGCTTTCAGATGGAGTGAGAAGTTTGGATGAAGCTGAATTCATATCAGGGAGGGACCTAGACTTTTTTTAGTACCGGCTGGAGAGATATGAGCACCCAAAAAAAAGGGTCTAAAAAAAATTTATTCTTTATTGCTTTTTTATTAAGACTAGGAAAAAAAAGTTTTGGTTTCAAATTCAGTAGCAAATAACTATTTTTCTGTTTATTATAGCAAGGTCATTTTTAATTCTTCTTTGTGCATTTACTTCATAAGAGCAACTAAATTTAAAAAACTTTCTTTTATAAATTGACTTCTCATTAATTTGAAAAAACTTTGATGTGTCTATTACTAAGACAATAAAATTTTGATGCGTCTTTTTCTAAGACAATAAAATGGATTAAAAAGTAACTTGTTTTAAAACTAAAAAGCAACTTGTTTAAAATTGTCATTTAATTACTAATTAGATTTAAAAAAACTTAGATTTAAAAAATGAATTGAAACTTTTTATGAAACTCAATTTAAAGGCAATGGAATGTGAAATATGAAAAATTTGTTTCTTTGAAAGGAGTGATTTTATAAAATTCATTTAGAGTAATGTTAACTTTTGCCTATTGGCAATTAAGAGTTAATTGTTTTTAGTAATAAGTGAGGATAAGTAAAATTTCAGCCTTAATAACAACGTAGCAATCGTGCAAATTTAATTTTTGAATGAATGAATTTTTGATCTTGAGCTCACTATTTTATGAAAACACTATTACGCATCCTTTAAAAAGTAAGCCTTTGAAAGTTATCTATCCACATAATTTAAAAAGTTTGACCAATGTTTCTTTTTCAGAACTAAAAAGAGTTATTGTGTTTAAAACGGGCAGAAAAATCATTTAAAACCTCTTCACAATTTAGTTATATAATTTTACTCAATAAGTTTAAAATCTGGATATAGATATTCAATTTTTTGCCGCAAATGATTGATTATCCAACAACACCAAGAAGCAAAAACTAGTTTTTATTATTTTTTATCTTATATGTAATTAGAAATAGCTTCTATTACTCTGTCTTCTTTTCTTGTATCCAAAAGAGTTTTGTGATACGGACAAGGGAAAAGCATTTATATTACTACAAAAAATAGATTGAAATTTGTTGTTGGGTTGTTGAAATAAAAACTTAAGAATAATTAAATCATCAATAAATCATTTAAATTATTTCCATGACAACTAAAAAGAATTTTGATAGAGATCTAAAATATATTCATTATTGCTTTGATTGGCATTTTCTTTGGAGTGCTATCTAATCATGTAAATTAAGTGACATTTTAAACTAAGCTATGGCTAAATTTTATCATTAAGAAATGTTCAAGTAAACACAAATTGAGCAGAGTGTATGCCAATAGGGGAGTCTGAATTTAATTTTTTATATTGGAAACTGTTTCTATCTTTATTTATAATTCAAAATGTAAGTTTTGAAAATGATACGCAGTCTCGTGTAATAAAATTGGGGATGTCCATTGATATATTTTAATGTATATTTGTTTTTATTAATTGAATTTGCCTCCTGATGATAGTTAAACAATACAACTTGACAAAAATTTTACTCAGGGTGTATATAAAACGGGAAGCTCGAAATTTGTTCCTAGTGAAATGATCATTTTGAATTTTTTTAAACTAGAAAAAGGAAAATATATAAACAATAACGGTATGTCAATTCAAGTTTCTTATTAAGTTGTAGAACTCAAGAGTTAGCTAAACCTCCATTTAAGTGTTTTTCCAATAATCTTTAATTTGACAAGCAATATCGCAAAATTATGAAAACTTAACGGGATTATGTATTTTGGCTTTAATTTTCTTCTCAATCGTTTCAAAATAATTAACCGAGCATAGTTTAGTAAACTATTGCTTTGGTTCTGTTTTAATTGTGATATATAATAGAATTTTTTTTCCAACAATATATTTAATTAATAAGGCATAAGAGTTTAGTAAGTATTAATACTTTTTATTTTATACTGTGCTATTTGTAAATATTGGTTAAAAATTGTTTAAAGTTACTACTAAAATTAAAAATACTGGAATATAGTTACTAAATATTTAAAATACTTTAAACTTGAAATATTTTGAAATTTTCAATAAATTTTTACAAATTTTTATTTTTAAATTTTACAAGTTTATTAAAATAATAAATAAAATAGTTTTATTTGATAGTAAAGAGGGGCGAGGGGAAAGAATAAGAACGTTTCTCCCCCCCCCCCCTCCTTTTCTTTTTTGTTGCCAAAAAAAAAAAAAGATTTCCTTAAATAAACTCTGGGTTTGTCACTGCAGATGGAATTGAAGTTTTGAACAAAATTTTTAAACTAAAAAATTAAAATAAGAAATAATTATTTTAATTTATGCGCCCTTTATTAGAAATTAATTCTTGTTCTAAATGTGCCCATAAATTAATTCATTAAAATGTTTAACAACTGTCAACCTGGAGTAACTTTACTTAACCCACTAGTTCATGAGTTTAGCTTGATGCAATAGTTAAATGTGTATTATGGCTTTTATTAACTGTTTGAAAATTCAAACCCATAATCAGGATCTAATAAACAAAATAACATCACAACAAAAATCAGAATCATAAACAAAGCAATTTTTCAGTACTATTGCAGCAGTTAAATACAAAACAATTTTTAACTAAAGTTAAAAATTGTATTATTTTATCTTTCAAAATTATCTTATGAACCTGTGACACTGTAATTTATAATAACATTATGATCAGCAATTATAAAATATAACTTAATTTATGATAATTATGATAATGTATATATAATTATGATAATATTATAGTTTATAATAACATTATGATTAGCAACTATAAAACATAACTTAATTTGATAGCAACTATAAAACATAACTTAATTTGATAATGAAGAATATAATATAAAAGTGCAGTATCCAGGAAAATATAGTATACCTGTTATAGAACTTGACGCAGCATCACAGTATTTCCCTGGTGGACAGAGTAAGCAATCAGATAAAGATGATTTTCTTGTAAAGCTATTATAAGTACCTGCAGGACAAAATTGAGGTATCTCACTTCCTTCTGGGCAGTAATAACCAACAGGACAAGGATTAGTTGTGCTCATACGAGTTTGGTCACAAAAATGACCAGGTTTACATGGAAAGCATCTTTTCTGCACTCTATAAGGCTGATATGTTCCAACATCACATGGTTTATGTTCAGAAGATCCTCGAGGTGAATAGTGACCTGGCAAAGATTCAGTTTCATTTGGAGAAATAGCTCCTTTAGAGCAAAAATAACCTGGATTACAAGGTCCATCAGGTGACGGACTGCTTGACTTTTCACAATAATAGCCAGGGTCACAGGTTTGACAATCTTGATTATTGGTTGCACCTGCTGTGTTTGAATATGTTCTTGGAGGACAAGGTTCACTCTTAAACTGACCAGATGTACAAAACCCACCTGAAGGACACAGACTACCAGTTTTATTATCATTTGGCGTACTTCTATAAGCACCTAATATACAAATATACCCTGGATCACAAGGTGCACGAGGTGTTGATAAACCTTGAGCATCGCAGTACCTTAAAATTATTTTTAAATCTTAAATAAATAACATAACATTAATTATATGTTAATAATTACACACATTACAACTTATACACAATAATAACATAATAAAATACGAGTGTGGCATACTCAAAGATATATTATTAAAAATTTTAAAAACAAAAGATACAATGTTGCTTTAGAGTCTTATATTCATGTTTTAGCTCTATATTTAAAAGTAAGTAATTCTACTCCTAGTTTACCTGTCTAATTGAATATAGATGAAAACTTGATGAATAAACTTAAAAAAGGTTTTAACAACTCAATTTTTTAAACTGAAAATATAAACTTTATTTACATATCTATTTAGTCTTGGTCAGGAAGGTGTGTGATTGCACATCTTTATATGACCTCATAAATTTTTGTTTTGACGATTTGACAACAGTTGTTAACAAGTTTTGAAAATTTGAACATTTAAAAAATGCGCTGAAAAAACTTGTCTAGACCAAATGAAAGATAAAATAAAAATTAATTAGAGCTAAAACAAAAAAAAATAAACATGTAAACAACAAAAATAAAACCAAAAAAATGAAAACACTAAGATTATTTAAATCAAGTTTTTAATTATATTTGTAATAAAAAACTTTGAATATTTTATATTTGCAAATGTTTTTATAATATTATGGAAAACCCTTATAAATAAAGCAACAATTTTGATTGCTTGAATGATTGTTTAAAAAATACATTTAATAATAAATAAATTTAATTTATTTTACTTATTTTAATTACTACTTCTTACTTATTTAAAAATAGTAAAACAAAAATCATTATTAATAATATGTTACTTTATTTAAAAGTGTTTAGCTAATATAAAAAGATTAGTAAATATAAAATTTTCAATGTTATTTATTTTTAACACATAATTTAAAATCTTTTTTATTCAGTGTGTTTTTGATAGGTAAAAAGCAAAGTATTATTTGTGTGTTAGTATAAAGACATTTGATCGCATTCCTTCCTGACCAAGACTGTCTATAAAAAGTTTTATACAGTGGGTTGCTAATTATTAGGGACACTTTACTTTTTAAGTAATTTTAAAGTTTAAATGATTTTTGCGAGCAAATAAATTGTTTTTAAATAATTTTTTTTGTGTATTTTAGTTACTAATATAACTATAATTGTTTTTAAACTATGGCAATTGTGTCAGTCCGCCCTATCTGTCAAAAAGTTAGGTTATTACTCAATTAGCTGTCAATTGTTGAAAAGTGTGGTTCAAAATTGATTTCAATTATTTATTTTTGGAACAATTTTTGCACATTATTGGAATTTAGAACTATTGAAACCTAAGTATTGGTTAATAGTTCAATTAGTTATTGCTAATGATTTATTATTTTTGCTAATTTTTATGCATAAATCCTGACTTGTAACCATTCTCACATCTCATTGATTTTTTTAGTATTATATTATATTTTTGAGTCTACATACTTAACCCCAAGAAAAAGTAGTGAAGTAAAAACCTTATTTCTTCATTCTACACATTCTCAGAGAAAGATAACAGCAATTGCAAGTGTTTCAAAGTCAGTAGTGAGTCGAATTAAAAGTAAAATTGATACAAATGTGCCTCTAGAACCAGACCGTGTTGGCAAAAGTGGCAGAAAAAGAATCACTGCTCCACATTGCGACGGTAAAATTAGGGACACCTGACTTAAAAGCAGAAAAAAAAGTGTGGCTCAACTAACTACAATGATAAACAATAAGGAATTAACATTTCCAAAAGGACAGTTCAGAGAAAGTTGGTTGAAGAGAATTTAATAGGTCATTGTCCAGCCAAAAAACCACGTTTAACTGAAGCCATGAAAAAAAAGCGACTAGATTGGGCTAGAAAACACCAGCATATGACAAGTGAAGACTGGAATAGAGTAAATATAATTTATAATATTGTAAGAAACCAGAAAAATTATAGAATTTTAATTTAAAATATCTTTGTAATGTTTTAGAGGCTTGTTTCTCGGACGAGGCAACATTTCAAATTTTGATGGACAAAAGCTTATTTGCTCGACAACGCCCAGGAGAAAAATTCCACCAAGACTGCCTTTTAGAAAAGGTTAAACATCCTATGAGTGTAATTGTGTGGTCGGTGATCTCAGCCAAGGGTATGGGCTGCCTTTACATTGTGGAAGGGACCATAAGGAAGGACCAGTACAAGCGAGTACTGGAAAACAGGCTTCTGTTTTCCTGTTCATGCATGACTCAGCACCGTGCCATAAAGCTAGAAGTGTTACAGCATTCCTAACTGAAAAAAAAGCGTGTGTTTTGTCATGGCCAGGAAATTCACCTGATATGAACCCCATAGAAAATCTATGGGAGTTCACAAAATGGGAAATTGCCAAAGAAATCATCACTACCAAGCAGCAATCGATAGAAACTCTTGTCTCCAACACAATGCAAAAGTCTGCATAGAAAGCATGCCCCAATGCCTGAAAGCCATTATTGTAGCTAAGTGTGGCATTGCAAAATATTAAGATTATTACCTTATGTGTTATGTTAAAACCTTTCATAAAAAAATCAATAGTTATGAATAAGTAATTACGTTGTTTTATATTCTAAATAAAGCTCTCTAACAATAAAAATAATAAAAAAATAACTACAAGATACATATTTATTTATTAAAGCAGTTTATACTTTAAAATTAAAGTAAAGTGTTCCTAATAATTTGGCAACCCACTCTATACACACACACACACACACACACACACACACACACACACACACACACACACACACACACACACACACACACACACACACACACACACACATACACACACACATATATATATAAATATATATATATATATATATATATATATATATATATATATATATGTATATATGTATATATATATATATATATATATATATATGCAAATTATTTAAGGTTACCATCCAGGTGAACAAGGAGTACAGTCTTCTCTAAACTCCAAATTTTCTCTGCTATTATATGTTCCAATCGGACAGGGAAAAGGAGCTCCTGAGCTCTCAGGACAATAATATCCTTTTGGACAAATTTTGGGAATATCACTTCCTTCAGGACAAAAAAATCCTTTTGGACATTTCTTGCAATCCTCTTTAGTCATAGTTCCAGTAATATTAGTATATGTTCCACTAGGACATGGTTCTTGTTGGGAGCTATAAGATCCTACTATTATTTCATCATCTGTAAGATTTGTTGGACAATAATAACCCGGTTCACATTTTTTAACTGGAATTGTAGTTTTTTCTTCACAATAAAAACCAGGAATACAAGGTAAACATGATTTTATAGAGGTACCAGATACATTTGGATTATATGTACCAACAGGACAAGGAACCTCTTCAGTAGTAGCTAGAGAGAAAAAAAATTGACACAAATTTTTTTCATTTTTTAAGAACAAATATTATGAATTCAATTTAAAAGAAAATAATAATACTTAAAAAAAATTAAAGCACCTTTCTCACAAAAAAATCCAGCTGCACAATCTTTTGCATCAGACTTTTTTTGCAGTCCACTAGAACAGTATTTTCCAGCTGGGCATTGCATATTGTTAAACATATCAACATCAGAGGTTGCTTCACTCTCACAAAAATAACCTTTTGGACAAATCTATATGATAATTTAGGAAAAGTCTAAACATCCATAATATTCAAAGAGATCATATGGAGTAGGCTTAAAAAGTTTTTGTTTGGAAGTAAAAATTATAACATTTAAACAAAAACTTAAAAATTGGAGATCAAGTACTATAACCTATTAGCTAAGTAAATTGATTGATTTTCATAATCAATACTTATTAAGAGCTTAATTTTCTTGTTAATAGAGATATCTTAATTTTCTAGTGTTAGTGGAGATAACTGAGATAATGGGGATATATGAGATAATGGAGATAACTGAGATTATGAAATAATAAATTAAGTATTACTTACTTGACAAACAGATTGCCCAGATTTTGAGTATTTTCCAAAACCACATTTTTTGGGAATAACTGTTGCATTCAAACAAAAATATCCTGCTGGACAAGTCAGACATTCATTTTGAAAGCCTGCAGACTTTCCTACTGATAACATAGATGTTTTATTATAACCATTTGGCATATAAGTACCAAGTGGACATTCATATGGCTGAACAGTTCCTTTCTCACAAAAATGACCCAATGGACAAATTTTACAGTCATCAATACTAGACATTCCAAACTTGGAATTATAAGTTCCATTTGGACATGCAAACTCATTTGCAAATTTTGTACTTCTTTTACAGTAAAAACCTGGTGGACACAGTCCTGACATAGTGGCTTCGCCTCCATTGCAGTAATACTTTTCTGGACAGTCTGTGCATTGACTAACATCATACAAAGATGAGCTGTTAGTAAATGTTCCAGGAGGGCATGGGTACTTTTTAGGTGACGGAGTTCCTTAAAATTGTAAGTTAAAAACAAAAAGTATACAAATATAACATTTTTTCATGTACATGTATAAGAAAATTACCTGATGGACAATAATATCCTTGAAGACATGGTCTCCATGGCTTATTAGGAAAACCAGTTCCCCAAGTACAGAAAAATGAGGGTGGACACGGAAGACATTCCTTTGGTGACTTTAGGTTAGTAGAATTTGAATAAGATCCAGGGGGACAAGGATATTGATAACTAACTATTGTACCATTTGGACAATAATGACCAACACTACATAATTTAGTAGACTCATTTAATCCAGCTATAGGACAAGATTTACCCGGATCACAAAGTATACAATCTAATTTATTTCCAACTTTTTTATTTGGGTTGTATGTGCCAGGAGGGCATGGAAGTGGACTAACTGTGGGTTTCCCTTTACTTCCATCAGGACAATAATGACCCACAGGACAATCAATACATTGACTTGAACTGCCAAGTTTCTGTACAGATGAATACGTTCCAACATTGCAAGCATAAGCTTTTGCCGAGCCTGTTCCTCTAGGGCAAAAATATCCAGATGGGCATTCTTTTCCAATTAAACTACCTGTACCTTTAGGGCAATAATAACCTAACTCACATTCTTTACACACATTAGTTGAATTTTGTTTTGTCATATTATTATAAGTACCAGATGGACAAGGATATTCATCCCAATACTGTGTCCCTTCTGGGCAATAATATCCAGGTTTACAAGGAAACATATCATAAAAGATTAATCCAGGCCCGGTGCAATAATAACCAGCTGGGCATTTTACACATGCTGAGGAATCTCTTGAAGTATTTTTACTGTTGTAGGTTCCACCAGGACACAAGTAAAATGTTTTACCATCACAATAGCCACCTGCAGGACAAGCACCTGAAAAAAATGTTTTTAATATTATTTTAAACTAGATAAATGTGTGTTAAAGAATCATTGAAAAATAAAAAAATATATATACATAGAGAGAATCAGATATTTTTGAAAAATAGTAATGAAAAATTTTTTTGGCAGTTTATTTTTTTTTTTTAATAAAATCTGCTTTAACTTTAAAACACTTAGTACAACATTTTATTAATCATAAAACATTATCCAACATTATAAAACAATCAGATTTATCTGTAAAACACCAGTTAAAAACTAGCTCTTTATTAAATGTAAAATACTTTCTAGGCAATAAGATGTTCTGAGAATGGAGGTCATTGAGGAAAAGAAACAGTCATTGAGACAAAATCTGTAAATCTTTAATAAGACAATCAAGCCATTTTTATTTTATTACATTGAGCCTAATGTCATCATAACAGTATTTTATAAGGTCCATTATTTTGTTTAAAAATCATTTTTCTTTGTTAAACTTGGCCATAGTTCTTAATTTTTTCATTAAGTTGATCTGAAAGGCTTGTTTAGTGTTCAGAATTGATTTTTTCACCTTTCTGAATGTAATTTATTAACAAAATTTCATTTTAATCTCAAAATTCTTATTTAAACCACCAAAATACCTGTTAATAAAAAAAGTGTTAAGAGTCATAAATGAGGCAAAAGGCCGAGGGGGTCTTTTTTTTTCTGATTTTATAAACATTTTTATTTTTATAGAACAAAGTTGAATTTTTTTTTCCTAACAATTTTAACTATAATAAATTTTCAATAACTTTTTCTAACAATTCATTTTTCAATAATTCTTCCAGGAAGAGCTTGCCAAGAACTAGCCATCTTTTAATATTGGCCCAAATTAAACATAATAGGTTGGCTAATTTTTGGTCTTTGACCAAGGGTAATGAGCAGAATACATAGAGAAATTTTATACATACAGTGACAGCTTCATAATTAGCTTTCATTAACTTTCCAGATTGAAAACCAGTTTTAAAAGCACCATGAATTACATGAGGGTTGCAACTCTTAACCTTAAGAGGTTTAAGCAGCTTATGTTGCTCACACTGCTTTTTAATAAGATCAAGTTTACTCTTGGGTCATCCAAACACAGTTTTGTCAGATTTATGCAATTAATCATTGCCTAAGATTTAGTCATACTTTTAAGTAAATATGGGAAAGGGTGGGAGGCAAAAATTTAAAGTATTTATATTCAACACAATTTAGATTGCTGTTCTAAATCCGAATATTTAGATCCATTTGACAATTTTGAAAAGAATCATTCAATTTTTCATCAAACAAAAAGGTATAATAAGAAGATTTCTTGATATTTTATATTAGAAGTTTTTTCATCTCATAGGATTTAGCAGTTGTACTGTCAGGAAACATATTTTGATATAGTAGACCATTGTCATTACATGAGTTCAATAAGAAATTGTTTATACTGAATGCAAAACAGATATCTGCACAAGTTTTATCAGATAGATCCATTAAAAGAATTCCATGCTTTTTGAATGTATACTGTGCAGGCTTGAAGTAGCAGGATACTAGCTTTGACTTCTGAACATGTTTTTAACCCTTCATGTGACTTGTCACAATTCTATGAACGATATTTGATAAGTTAAATTGAAAATGGCATGTTTTGCACTTGGCTAACTTTTTATGTGCCATTTACCAGCCATTTTTCAAACAATGAAACACTCAATCATTCTTTATTGAAATAAGTTGCTATTCAACATACCTATTATAGTCTTGTAGAAGTGTTCTCTGGAGCTGTCGTCTATACTTTCAAAACTATTCGACAAGTTTTTATCAGAATCTTGTATTCCAGCCTGCTGGAAAGCGGCATCTGTTATCGCTATTTTCAAAAATTCTGGAGAGTGATCTGATTTGTCCAACTACCATCCCATCAGTCTTCTTCCTATCATAAGCATGGTTTTTTGAATCTTTAATTAACAAACACTTAATTTCTCATCTTGAATCTAATAACTTACTTTCTGATCATCAATATGGATTTCGATCTTCTTGTTCTACAGCTAATTTGCTAACAGTAATAACCAATAGGTTTTATCATGCATTTGATAAAGGTGGAGAGATTAGGCCCATCGCTCTTTACATTTCTAAAGCGTTTACATTTCCAATCGTAGTGTTAAAGTTGTCCTCGATGGACAGCACTCTTCTTCTTATTCTGTAACTTAAGGGGTTTCTCAAGGTTCAATCCTTGGCACTATACTCTTTTTAATTTACATTAACGATGTTCCAGATATTCCGATATCTAAGGTGGCATTGTTCGCTGATGATACTACCATTTATTCTTGTCATGATAAGAAGCCAACACTCTCTGATTGCTTGGAGGGGGCATTTGAGCTTGAAAAGGATCTCACTTCTGCTACAGCATGGGGCTCACAGTGGCTGGTGAACTTTAATTTCGATAAAACTCAATTTTTTTCAGCCAATCATTATTGCAATAATTTAGATTTTCCTATATTTATGAACAGTAATGTACTCGATGAGTCATCTACCATTCATCTTCTAGGAATAAATCTTACTTCCGATCTCTCTTGGAAACCATATATCAAACCCGTTGCAAAATTAGCATCTGCTAAGGTTGCACCTCTTTATTGAGCTTAACACTTTCTTACTCCAGATTCTATTCTCTATCTCTATAAATTTCAAATCCGTTCATGTACGGAATACTGTTGTTATATCTGGGGTGGATCTTCTAATGATGTCCTTTCTCTTTTAGACAAGGTGGAAAAATGCATTGTAAACATAGTTAGACCTGCTCTTGCAGCCAATATCCAACCATTATCACATCGTTGTAATATTGCTTCTCTTTCTCTTTTCTACAAATACTATAATGGGCACTGCTCTAAAGAGCTAGTGTCTCTTGTGCCATCTACTAAAATTCATTTTCGTGTTACTCGTCATTCAATTAAGTCTCATCTTTTTTCTGTGACTGTTACTAAGTGCTCCAAAAACTTTTATTCATCTAGTTTTTTTCCTCAAACATCAGTTCTTTGGAATTCGCTTCCTTCATATTGCTTTCCTGATTCATATAATTTGCAATCCTTTAAGTCAGCTGTCAGTCGTTATCTTGCTCTACAATCTTCATCTTTTCTCTTCCAGTAACTTCTAACTTTAATTAGTGGTTGCTTGCAGCCTTGTTGGAAGCGAAGATGTTTAAAAAAAAAAAATTTATTTATTTTAAAAAAAGAGAATGAAAATATGGTTTAAAGTATCTTTGAAAGTCTTCACATGTTGCAGCTATTTCTACAGAAAAAAGCACCTAAGAAATTCATTTAAATTATTAATAATGGTTCCACTCATATCTATATAAAATGTTTTGCCTAAAGTTTTTGTTTGATTTACACTGTAAATAAATGACAATAATGAAAGTTAATTATTTTTGTAATGATTCAGCAACATGATTATTTAATTAGTAACCTAAAAAAGAAATATTATTTACTATAAAACGCTTTAAAACATTAAAATAAAATAGTACAAAATTAAAAAATTGATTCTCTGATTTTTCCTGATTTTTAACTAAATCAATCTTTTTTCCCTGACTTAATTTGATTATATCTAAACTTTTTTAGGAAATTCAGATATGATTTTTCTGATCATATCTAAATTTCCCTGACTTTCTCTGAATTTCCTGATTTCTCTGAATTCCCTGATTTTGTGGCAATCCTGTTATAATAATTATGAACTTGTTTTTAATTTTACAAAAATAAGAATTTAATTCTTGAGTAACATTTTTTTTTTTTTCTGTATTAAAAATTGTCACTAACTTATAAACAAAGAACAATTTGCTACAATTATCATAATTAACATAATTATCTATTTATTAACTCCATTTATGCCTAGTTTATGCATAATAATATGGTAACTTAAGTGTAACTTAAGAATATTATTAGATAACCTAAATAATAAAGAAACGATTTACAAAATTGTAGTGCACAAATTTATAAATTTTAAGTGTAATAAATTGAACAGTTACCAATAAAAGGTGAAGCACTAACAGAACCAGCCACACAAAGATAACCTGGATCACATGAGGAACAAACTGTTTTACCACTCTGAGAATATGTACCAACAGGACATATATTAGGCTCTAAAATAAATATACTATTTTCAAACAAATAAAATAACTAACAATTTATTTTGAAACAGTGAACAGATGAACAGTATAAATGACAGTGGAAAAAATAAAACAGAGCAACATTTTTTAAAAACTTTTTCTATTTGTATAAATATAAAATTATTATTTTTAAAAAAATGCCAATGTTTAACAAAATAAAAAATGATTATAAAAACTACCAGTCGGGTCAGAACACTGGTATCCTGCTTCACATTGAGTACATTTTGTTGCATTTCCCAATGAGTAATATCCATCAGGACACTTAACAGGAACAGATCCTGTGCTCTCACAAAATGCACCAGGATCACAGGGAAAACATGTTTCTGAATTACCCAATGAATATTCCCCTGGTCTACATGCAATCCTTTAAAAATAAATCATTTATATACAAAGATTGATAATTTTTTTGTTTTTATTTTCAAAACTTGAATTTACAAGATTTTATTTTATAATTTTTTTATTTATATGTTCCTTTTCTTTATATTTAAAACTTATAAATTTAAAAAACTTGTCTTCAAAAAAAGTCATAGCAGAAAATTTATTTAATATAAAAATCAATGAAAATAAAACTGAAATTAGTTTGTTTATAATTCTTTTTTTAATTTAAACTCACTGAGAATTCGTTTGAGTTGAAAGACATTGAAAACCAGCTGGGCAGGGAGTACAAGCAGATGAATTTTGTAATGACCAAGTGCCTTTTTGACAATCATATACTTCAGCACGATCTTTTGATGGACAGTACCTGGTAAAATGAATTAAAACTTTAGTTAAGGTAATAAACACAAATTTAATTTGATAGAGAACTACATACTTTCCAGCCGGACATGTTGTACATTTTGTTTGAACACCTGTTGAATATGTTCCATTTTGACATAGAGTTGGTAACATAGTTTTACTCGGACATTCAAATCCAGCTGGACACATATTACATTGCATTGATCCATTTAGTGCATAGTATCCATCTGAGCAAGGTATTGGACTCATGCTACCAATATTGCAATAAGATCCAGCAGGACACTCTCTACATACTGAGTCTGAACGGTATGAACCCAAAGGACAGTCAATGGAACTATAAGAGCTAAGCAAACAAAAAAATTATTTTTTGTTAATCAAACTGTAACTTTTATACAAATTAAATGTATTATATACTGCTATGCATTTATCCTACAATTATATATATATCCTATGTATATATATATATATATATATATATATATATATATATATATCCTATGTATATATATATATATATAATATATATATATATATATATATATATATATATATATATATATATATATATATATATATATATATATATGTATATAGATATATATATAGATATAGATATAGATATATATACACATATATATAAATTTTTTTTTGTGAGCAATATAAAAAAAACAACGTTTTTTTATATAGTTTTTTAAATAGAGAGACATTATTTAGTTCATTTTTATTTATCAGCATAAGTCCCAGTTTTTAAATTTCTCAATTAGCAGCTTATTAACAAAAACGAAAGTTAATTAAACAAAACATGAAAAAAAAGTTAAATTTGGACAAATCCAGGTTTAACACTGGAAATAAATAACTTTCTTAAAATAGTCTTAAAATAGTCATCCTTTAAAAATACTTTTTACATGCCTGAGCATTGACTCTATCAATTTCATGCAAAGTTCCTTTGGAGTTAAGTTCCACGTGCTTTTTAAGAATCTTCTTTAAGCATTGCTTGTGAACTTATTGTTGTGCATTTTAAGGTCGAACCGAGTCCAAATGTTTTTAATGGGAACTAAATCAGGTGATCAGCCACATCATACCATTTTTTGTATTGTATATACTCATTGATTTTCTTGGCTGGCTGGCAAGGTAAAGTTGTAAGTTGATATTGAAAGTTGCGGGGAGCTTTGGTAGAATTTTGATATTGACAGTTTCAAGAAAATTTTCAGAGTGCCTTAGTATGAAAGTTTACAGATTTATTAAGCCTTCCTATACCTT
>NC_088920.1:32765000-32767500 GCF_038396675.1 Hydra vulgaris
GCTCTGCTTTAAACTCTGTTAATTTATCCTTTTTTTCACTAATTCTAAAATTAAAAACTAAAACTACAATTTTTCTGTAAATTTGGCAAAAGAAAGCATCAGGAAGAAAAATTCTAATTTGAATCTATTTTTGATCCAAGTGATTGGTAACACATAGAAGTCTCTGAAAACCCAGATATAGTAACTGCAAAAATTCCAAAAGATATTTATGCTGGTAATCTTTCACTTACTGCTACAGTCTGTGATACATCGCCAAATGTTTTACAGAATGTAACAAATGCAATTCTATACCAACCAGGTGTTGATCTTAAAGAAGTTAAAAGCAGCCAGTCTATTGCTTATAAAAAAATGAAAAAAGAAAATGAAAACATGTCAATCATTACAAAAGAAGATGTTAAGGTAGCCATTGATGCATCTTCATATCCATGTATCATATCCATATTCATATCATATCCATGTGTAATTCATTTTGATGGCAAGACCTTGTTTGAGCTGAACAAAGGGAAATTATTAAAAAGGGATAGAGTGGCTGTTTTAGTTAACAATAATGGAGAGACTTATCTGCTTGGAGTATCTCTGTTAGTATCATCCACCTGTAAAGATCAGTTCTTAGGTGTAATGAATTTAATTAAGGAGTATAAATGTCAAAAACTAGAGGAATATGCTTTGATACAACATCATCTAATACTGGGACAAATAAAGGATCAGTTCCCAGAATATCTAAAGAACTGAATAAATATCTTCTCCAAATAGCCAGTAGGCATTTTGAGAAGATATTTTACAAATGACAAAACTAATGAAGCTGATAATCCTCTTTTCAAAAAACTGAAAAATGTTTTTGAAGAACCTAATTTTAATTATAATCCACTCAACTGTTATGATTTGATTGAAATAAGATTAAAATCAGTCTTTTAAAAAAGGCAGCTAATAAGTCATTGACATTTTGTAGAGCTTATGTTGGTAAAGCAGGTGCTAAAAGAGATAATAGAAGTGAGCTTGAAGAATTGATTGTCACTAATTTATCCCCTTTTACATATAAAGTAAGAAAAACTGGTTTTATTCATCATGCAAGATTTTTAGAAAAACAATTCATTATCTAAAGCTTCAACTTCAATCCAATTAACTTGCGTTTGTTCTAGAAAATGATAAGCTGAAAACAGAAATTAAGCTTATATCAGAATTTATTGTTTGCTTTTATGCAAAACGGTATCTAAAATCTGGTAAATTTCAAAAAAGTAAATTTAATGAAGTGATTTGTTGTGACACTTGGTGAAAGAACATAAAGAGATAAATTTGATAATTGATTAGATTGTAAATTTTTGTTTTGTTTTGTTACAAAATTGCAAATATACATTTACCTCTTTATTTATTCTTACTCAATTTGATTTTTCAGTATAGATAAATAAGGGTTTTTTAAATATAGGTAACTGACATTGCAGTTGTCTGAGCCAACCACTATTTATACTTTCTGACAAAGGCTAATTGTCCTCTCACACATGTGGGGGCAATATGGTTGATTGTTTTGGGAGCAGTCAAAGGGGTCTGTGTGTTTATATATATACACACAGGCCTTATCTATTTATTTCATATATATACATATATACATATATATATATATATATATATATATATATATACACATATATATAAACTAATATGTATATATATATATATTAGGGCTGTCCAAAAAAAATTTTTTTTTCAGATTTGATTGCATAGTTGTTTATTTTGTGCCATTTGACATAGTAATTAACTGTGCAAAAAATCTTTCCGATCAGATAATGTTTAAGGGGTGCTCAATGACCATAAAGTTTTACGAAAAATGTGAAAAACATGGAAAAAGAAACAAAGTTCCACAAATTTCTAAAACCCGGTTAATTAGATTTTTCAGATTTGATCAGTTTTAATTATCTCTAAATATTAAATTCTGAATACAAATTACAATCCACATCCACTTTAGACTGGTTTATTAGCAGAGAAATTAATGAAATAAAATACTGCAATACGACTAAAGTTCTGCGGTTTTTGTTATATCAGAATTTTTCCAAAATAAAACACTAGGATTTTTGACTCTTTGTCATTGATTAAAATACGAATTATAAACAAAAAAACATATGAGCAATTAACATTTAATTATCGTAATGTTATAGTTCGTGCAATGTTAATGCTAGCGAGGACTATAACTCTTCAGAGTACACTTTCTGGCATCTGGCACTCGCTTTCTGTGATCCTCAACCACCTGAATTAACCTCTGCATTTCAGATTCATTCCTTGTAATCGATTCATTAAACATCGACATTAAAGCCACAGATCGCTCGGCAGCATCATTTACTACTTTCAATGAATATACTAAATTTTTTCCTTCTTGGTATTCTGGGGAATCATTCCAGGTAGCTGGATCGTTGTTGAACAGAAAATCAATATCAACCTTCATTGACCGCAACGCACTTGCTGAAACTGATGTCACCAGCATGTCCAGAGATTTCTTCTCTAGACTTTC
>NC_088920.1:32772500-32870000 GCF_038396675.1 Hydra vulgaris
TTTTATTTATTTTTTAACTATTATTTACTTTAGAATGATGAAATTATTACTAACTTTAGAATGATGAAATTATACATGGCGATAAGATTTTTAAAAAATTACTAAGTGTTTATGGATGAAAAATAGTTAAATTATAAAGAGATTTCTAAAGATTTTTAAACATTTATATTGATTTAAAAACCAAGTAAAACAATTTTCCTTACTAAGAATTAGAACAATGTTCTCCAAACTCCGAACATGACAAACAACTTAACTCCCCAGCAACAGAGTATGTACCTTTTTCACATAAAATATTTTTTGATGAATTTGTTTTATCAGGGCATGAATATCCAGCGGGACAAATAATGCAGGAAGAAGAACCTAAATCACTTATATAACCTATAAAAAAATGTTTAATAATAATAAAATTGAAATGATAAAAATTACAAGGAAATAATAGAAAAAAAACTTTACCATAAATAAATAACTACAATACAATCAGCATAAATACAAAAAAAGAAACATGTAAATATTTATATATACAAATATATACATACACATAAATACATTTACACACAAACCTATCACACATTAGCAAATGCATAAAACCTTTATACAGTTATTTTGTAACATTACAACACATACGATAATATAATGTTACGTCTAAAATGTACATCAAATATACATATATTTTAAAAGTGAAACTTATTGAGACATAACATAAAAAATGTTGTAAAGATTAGCTATTAAAATTGTACATCACTTAGTTGCAAATTGAAACTTTATTTCTTTTTCTTTATTTATTTCATCTTAAGTGTTTGGTTTGTTCAAACAATGTTAGCAAAATTAATGAAATATGCATGCAAATTTTTTAATATCAATTTGTGCTAAATGAATGATGTAGTACTGAAGGAGTCTAATATTATTTGAATATACTCTTTATAAGAAATTCAGAAGGAAAGATAATACTGCTATATTTATGTCTTAGGTGCATATAAGTAATTATTTTATTCATGAGTAGTGCTCACAAGTGATACAATAGTTTTGTCTCAATCGGTTACTTTGTAACAAAAAAAAAAGATAATGCATTTTGAGTTTTTATAATCCCACAAGCAAAAATCTATATAAATATCACTTTGTTTTAATATAATGCGAACATTCAAGTTTGTATGTTATGGTTTAAATATTGTTATTCAAAATAGTGTTATTTCTTTTTCTTTTTTTTTTCTTTTTAATATATTTGATTTTTTTTTTTTTGTTGTTGTTAATTCACCTCCCCAAGGCCGAGTAGGCCACTACATACGAGGAGGCTACTAATTGTGGTTATAACCCTCTCTCAACTCTATAACTCCGAAACACGAACCTTGACGAACAAGGCCGCTGCGCGGAGAAACAAGTTGAGCACGGTACTACCAGGGACGTGGTGGGGATCGAACTCGGAACCTCTCGCTCATAAAGCGAGCGCTCTACCACGACACCACTACCGCATTACTCTTAATTTTTAGTTTTATTTTAATGTACTTAAAAACTTTATTTATTCTTACTTACAAATAAATTATATATAAATATATATATATATATATATATATATATATATATATATATATATATATATATATATATATATATATATATATATATATATATATATATATATATATATATATATATAGTATATAGAAATTGTATTTAAATTTAAAAAACTTTAGTGATTTATTTTTTACATATAAAATACCATTTCCATATATTATATTGTTACATCTGGTTACATAAAAATAACAGGCATTTGCAACCAAACCATTACATATGATACATCTCAATACACAACACTGTTATAAGGGTAGCTTTCTCTATTTGTTTGAATACTAAAATGCCAACCCAGTTGTTGATTTTATTGCATACAAAATTTTTAATCTAATAATTTTAGCAACTAATAATTCATTATGACTAAAAAAAATGTTGATAACCTTAATTCTAATTGATAATTTTTATTTAAACACACTTTTTGAATTTCCTTGAGTAATTTTAAATTGAGCATTGTTTTTTCACACTTTTATTACTTGGATAATTTTTTGAAAAGGACTGTGGCACTTAAAAAGAAAAATAATAAAAAAAGATAAAAAGAAATGAATATAAGATGATAAGCTTTTAACTGCTATATTTATTTTAACTTAAAATATTTATTTAATTAAAAGGCTTTCATTACATTTCAAATTTTAAACCGGTTCCAATTAGTTTAATACTACTTTAATAAAATTTTAATCAAAAATTTTAAAGTGTTCAAGTATTCAAAATATGTTAAGCAAATAAATGATTTTTATAAAATTTAAAATAATACCAAATTTGCATGGTGTTGGTGAAATGCTTGGATCTTCACAAGAAAAACCACCAGGGCACATCAAACAAGATTGTTGAAAAAATGTTGAACGATAAGTTCCTTCTGGACATGGAATAACTAATGAATCATTATTAGGGCAGTAAAACCCCAATGGGCATTGAATACAGTCTGTTGAACCAGGAGAAGACCACATACCTAAAGGACATTTAATCATATCTTGTGCTGGAGATGGACATTTATAACCTGACAAGCAAGTAACACAACCAGTTCCATTTGAAACTACAACTTCACCAACACTGCAAGAAGAGGGAAGTTGATCATTTGATTTACAGACTTGATGAGATAACTTAGATGGGCAAGGTAGGCAGTTAAGCACTATAAATATAATTACATAAATATATAAATATTATATGAAAATATGAATATATATGTTTATTATATATGTATATATATAATAAAACAAAAATTGCATCTGTGACTGAGACAAGAATATACTGAGCATTCTTCAAAATGTTTTCAAACTGTCCAAAATTAGCCATATCTTAAAATTTATTTGTGGAACTTGCAGCTTTCAAATTTATATAACTAGTAATATTTATTATGTTATACAATTAATTATGAAATTACTGAATTATATAATTAATATTATAATTATATAATTAGTTATATTTGCCACAAACAGATGGACCACTCAAGCAACTGCTACTTCTGCATTGTTGATCTTGCAATATGTCACTCAACTATAGTTGCACATCAAATTCTTCATCAAGACATTCCCTTGCCTAGTGTGCCAGTACTGAACAGCCCTGGTCTGCCTGTTACTACTTCCCTTACATGAGATCAGCCATCTTCAGTAGAAAGCAGCTAGTCTGACAGCTAGGAAGATATTAAAGGAAGATAGGAAGATATGCTAGGAAGCTAATATCTTTCTAGGAATCAGATAGAAAGATATTATCTCAAATTTCTCTAAGGGCTGAGGAATGTGAAGTGGAAGCTGCTGAAAGAACCCCAGAAAGAGCACACCACTGCAAATCAAGTTAGGCCTTATCAAGCAATTTGTTGCTGCTCTTGATAAGGAATTGGAACACCTTAAGTACTCTAAGATATTTTTCCAAAGTTTTCAGATGCTAAGGTTAGAGCTAGTATCTTCAGTAGACCACATAAGACCATAGAATGTGACAAGTTTGCTAACCTGAATAATACAATTCTTAATTTCTTTCTGGATAATCACAAGGCTGAAAACTATGTGGGATTGGTTTAGATTCGCATAAAGATTTATGCTAAAATAGGATGCAGAATGTCCATCATAGTCTATATCCTTGATGCTTATTTCAATAAATTTAAGGAGAACATGGGAGTTTACTCAGAGAAGCATATATCAAGATATATTAGACTTTAAATGTTGTTATAAAAGACAGTATAAAGAAAACAAGATGGGAACTACTTTATGAAAGTGTTACACTTACAAATTACACTTGCAAACCTATAAAATCTACTTACTTCTAAAGTGTTTTGAGTGATTATTTACTGATTATATTTACTAATACGCAATTCACAGTCTTGAGAAATAAATTTACAATTTAATAATATGTAAATTAATAATTAAAATATAACGCTTTGAATCCAAAGAAAAAATAGTAATATATATTAAAATTAGTCTACAGAATATTAGTACCACCAAGATCTAAATACACAGTAGAGAATATTTCAAGAAATTTTGGTTTTTATTAACTTTGTTTTAAAAAAAGCATACTACACAAACCCTAACCATAAATTAATATAATGTACTAAACCCGCTGCATATGTATATTTTCAACCAACCCTATTGCAACCAACCAATTTACATATGCACTGCTTCAACCAAAATATTGAGGTATTTTTAAACAAAGTTTTAATCTTATATAAAATGAATGTGGATAATTTTTAGATTTCTTTTTTATTAACAAATACTTTTACAAATTCAGAGAAAAAACAATAACTTGAATAATTAAAATATATCCTTACTAGAATCTGTACTGTATGTAAATCCATTTGTTAAATCAAATGGGCAAGGTTCAATGGCTGAATTTCCTGGGCATTGGTAACCGGCTAAGCATGGATTGCATGATACAGCAAATCCCAATGAATAGGTAGCTGAAACGAATTATATTTGAATATCAAAAAAAAAAAATTATTTAAAAAAAATATGAAACAAAAATATGCAACTAAACTTTATAAAACACATGTATAACTATTAATATTACTAAAATATATGTATATTTAAAATTTAGCTTAATGGTTTAACGGTTCCACAACAGTGACTGTGCACAACTGTACTCGAACAAACTTTTTTATTCAAATATAACATTATGGAATAATTTTAATTTATTTAAGTTTTATGCTATTTTTTTCTACACAATGTTATTTCCAAAGATATTGCTGGCTTAGCATAGGAACAGCCACAAATAGTCATTAAGACTAATCCAAAGTAGAGTCCGGTTTGACCAACATTTTTGCATACCGAAGTGCTACTCAAGCGCTGAGTTGGTGGTGGCAGGATTTGATCTCATATCGTACAACAGTCCGGGTTTTAACTTTTTGTTTGATACTCTAACCAACTGAGCTATCCAGCCAAACAATAGTTAAAACAATTTTTTTTAAACGTACATTGGTTAGTAGCATTTTAAAAATAAATAAAAATATATAAAAAAAAATAGTATATACACCTCCAGAACAAGGTATAGGAGCAGAATTAGAAAACTGACATGCAAAGCCTGGAGGACAAACTGTGCAATTTAAATGAGCATTTCCAATCGAATACATTCCTAATGTACAAGGTAACATTGAGTAGCTAAAAAAAACAACATAACTGTTTAATCTTATAAATATGAAATTTATAAAACAACTTATAAAAAAAAACTAATTTTAATGTTAATAAACAAATATTTATAAACCTTGTTGGGCAAAAGAAACCAGGATCACAAGGAATACACCCCGAGCCATTTAATATTATTCTTGAACCATATGGACACCACAAACAAGAACCATTTTCACTTGAATAATACCCAATAGGGCATTCACCTGATGGTATCATGAAATTTGATGGCGCAGCACAAAGCTGTTTAGATGTACATTTTTGACATGAGCTAGATCCAGCAACACTAGTCATTCCAAAAGGGCAAGCAAAACATTCACTGTCTCCTTGTTTACTGTAAGTTCCAGCAGGACATATCTCAGAAGAATTTCGATGTATGCAACTATAACCAGCTTGACATATATAGCATGATGTTTGCCCTGTAGAACTAGTGAAATAACCATCAGAACATAATGTAGGTTCTTCCATACCAGCTAACTCACACTTATGTCCAATAGGACACACGATACATTTTTCAGATCGAATAGGGGAGTATTCACCAGGTTTGCATATGGTAGGAACACCACCTTCTTGACATTCATAACCAGCTGGACACTGAGAGCAGAAAGAAACTCCTTCTGGACTATAATAACCCTTATTACATATTTCTGGTTCGTTAGAAGGTATTAGGCAACTGTAGCCTTGAGGGCAAGCTAAACAAGATGAGCTGTTTGTTTTATTAGTGTATGTACCATAAGGGCATGGAATAGCTTGATCTTGAATAGGGCAATATGCTCCAGCAGGACAAATCTTAAAATAGAATGAAAAATGTAATAGTTAGCTCTAACATGAGTTTAATTCAAAAAAAAAAGAAAAGGTAAATTTGTCCATCTTAGTGATAACTTGCGTAATTAATGCATCAACTTTGTCAATAAAATAAGTATATTATAATACTGCTTGTAAAGGGTGTAAATATTGATTATATCTATCAGTAACTTATATCTAAATAACTAAATCTAAGTAACTAAATATTTTTTATATCTAGTAACATTAAACTGGAATCTTGCATGAGCAGATTAAAGGTTGTCACAGTACTAATATAATCTGCTCACTTTAATTATAAAATTCTTTTTTTAAAAGGTATAAAAAAAAGACACTCAAAATTGTGTAAAAAACCTCTATTCTAAAAATTATTCATAATCATTAAACAATGATTTGTCAATTCTTTTTACCTTACATGATGCTAGGTCAAAATTTGCTTCACCTGTGTTGTAGGTGCCTCTTGGGCAAATTTTTGCTCCTTCAGTTCCACCAACACAACTATAAAATAGAATATCCAAATTAGTTAAAATTTAAATATGAATATTTCATATACATATATTTCAACTTACTAATATCCCGGTTGACATTTAACACATTTCAAAGCCCCTTCTATGTTCTTTAAATACTGTCCAATAGGACAACCTGCAGAATTATACTTTGTGCAAGTACAGGAGTCTAAAAAAAAAATTATATATATATATATATTTATATATATATATATATATATATATATATATATATATATATATATATATATATATATACACACATATATATATTTGTCTAACACACATATATATATATATATATATATATATATATATATATATATATATATATATATATATATATATATATATATATATATATATAACTAATAAAAGTGACTAAGTAAAACTATTAAAACTCCTAATTTCATTTTATTAGAAATTAGATAGCTTATTTAGATATTACTGTATCTCTTTAAACATTAACCACAATAAGTATTGCTAGACAAATTAATTAATTAGATATTTAAAAACTAGTAAGATATCCAAAATAATTTTATTAAATAGTTAAATTTGAATTTATTGCAAAATTGTTATTTAGAAAACAAAAAGTATAACACTGATACCAATATTATGCATATACTTTTTTCACATTCATTTAGCATTTTAATATCCAAATGAAAAAATTATATGTACCTGGAAACACTTTATAATGAACTATTATCATTAAAAGAATATAAGTTTTTTCCATTTCATTTGCAAGGTACAAAACTTGTATAGCTTGGTACCTCTTTTAGCTAATATTAAAATGTGATTCTTGTGACGCAAAATTAAAGGTATAATGTAAATTAAACATAAAATTGATTTGGAAAACAATTGAATATGTTTTAATACGCTATATTTCAAAAATATTATGAAGACAATTTCTTGAAACAAGACAAATTCTTGAGACATTCCTCTATCGTTATGAACACTAAAAAAAAGTAAACAAAGCGCACGTGCGAATATAAAAATTACTTTTATTATGATCTTGCTGAAATACAACCTAAAATACTGACTTCATTGTGATGTACAAAAAATTGTTTACATCTAACATCACTTTTGAGATGTTTATGCACTTTAAAAATACTGCACGTTGTCTAGATTATTTATTATCTTGTTAGTTGCACTAAACCTAAATTGTTCTTTTAAAATTGTTTTAAAACGAGGCGGAGTGGGATTTTTCTTAGAAATCAACCGCGGCTATCTTATAATTTTTCGGTCACGGTCACATAGTTTTGTTTGTGTGTCAACACTTTTTTCCAGTGAGCAAATCCAGGTTTTGCGTTTTTTGTAAAATCAAGACCTGATTTATTTAAATTTATTTAAACCATTTACACTCATTTTGATATAATAATTTGCAATTGATTAGGTTTTTTATATCAAATAATTATTTTTAATATGTTATAGTAAAATTTGTTTTAATTTATACACTATTAAAAATGAATTCGATATTCAGGCATTTATTATATTCAAGTCAGGATTTTATAAAAAACGCGAAACCTGGATTTACTGGAAAAAAATTTCAACAGTGTATAGTATTGTTATTGGCGATTACTGTTGCGGTTAAAGTAAAAGATTAGCAAAGTAATCTTAAACCCCGTTCACACTGACGGTAAAACACGTGTTAATTTAAACGCATTTTATGTTTTTAATGTTATAAACTGTATAAAACAGCGCTAAAACAACATGGCGAGGTTGTTTTATATTAAGACAATTCTACAATAACAATTTAATACAATTTAATTTAATTAATAATAATACTTAAAACAAAACGTGTTTTATTGTCACTATAGACGGAGTATTATACTTGTTTTATTTACATATTTAAGTGTTAGGTTGACTCTAATTTTCGGTTTGCCTAATTGACTGTATAAATGTGATAATTCTAGCATAATACAGTATAAAATCCGAGTCTGTATAAAAATGTTTTTATACAGTCTTCGCATAAGGCTGATTCTAAGACTGTATAAAAACATTTTTATACATTCAGCAGATATATACGTGCTGCTTAAAAGACGCGCGCTTATTTTATTTTATTTTTTTAATTTTATTTTAGGTGCTCCAAGAAGTCCTAACGGTCTTGTCACAGAGCACCGCGGAAGTGCATTTAACCAAGAAGTTCACGCCTCCTTCCTTACCGTGACGCAAAAATATGTCCAGAGCTCGTTTCGAACCTGGATCTGCTGCTTATAAAGAGAGCGTTCTAACCACTGCGCCACGGCCGCACAAATTTTATTAAAAAGTGAATTAAAATTTTTTTCTTATTATTAGTTATTTAGGTGCTCCAAGAAATCATGAAATCCTTATCACAGAGCACTGTGGTATAGAGTTTAATCAGGAAGTTCACTCCTTCTTCCTTCCCAATCCCAGTAAAAAACAATGTTTTCCAACATGGGTTTCATGTGGGTCCCCATGTATCCCACACGGAACCTTTGATGGAACGCATGTAGGAAAAGTGCTTTTTTTTTTCACTGGGATGATGAATATATAACTAGAGCGGCAAACCTCTGGTTCTGAACACTGACCACTATATCATGGCTTTTAAAATCAAAGTAAGTGTCAAAAAGTGTATTGAATAATAAAACTGAAATGGAATAGTTGTATAAAATATCATTACCAAAAAATTTATGATTTTACTATAGACTTTTACAAAATTTAATCATTTGAAACGTGATTCTCAGAGTAAAAATTAATACCTTAAAAAAAGTAAAAGATAAAAGATTTTTAAAAATTGATTGAAAATTTGATTTAAAAGATTGTTAAACTTAATTTCTTATATTATGTTTAATTTTTAATACAACTTAATTTATATTTGTAGGAGTTTGTTCTATTTTATTTTTTTTTTTTTGTCTATTTCTCTAGATATATAATGGAGATGCTTATTTTTTCATATTTTAACGGATTTTTATATACATTTCATAACAATTCTATTTTACTTTAAAATAGAATTGTTATGAAATGTATATAAAAATCCGTTAAAACTTGTTAAAAACCCTATTAGGAGTTCTAAGATTGTGATGACTTCCGTCATCCATATCTTCTTTGAGTCCTTGTCTGTTTATATAAATCGTTTTTTTATTTTTATTTTAGGAAAACATTTTTTTGTATTTAAAAACACTTCTTTGTATTTTCTATTTTTTAATTGTGTGAACAGCGAAGTATGCTAAAAAAAAAAAAAAAAGATTAAAAAAGTAAGTTAAGAATTTGTTTTCCTAAACGTTTTTATAACTCTCCTATTTATTATTTTTTTATAATTCTCCTTTAATAGAATTTTTCAATACGTTTAAACTGCATTGAGAAAAAAGTTAATAAGTCTAAAAATATCGCATACTTATACTCCAATCTTTTTATGTTGCTTTTATCTTTATATGTCTGTTTATGTTTATCAATATTATTTACTTTTGTAATTAACAACTAGTTCAGATATTTTTGAACAGTTTTTCACTAGAATTTAAATCTTCAGACGTAAAACTAGTCTGCATTATGAGCTGCAGAATAACTTTAACAGACTTTGAATTAAAAGTACTGATGATTCAATAATTTGAAATAAAAATATCTATTGTTTACATCAACATTCCGATTAATTACAAGTAATTAACGTTAGTTTAGATTGCTTTTTTATTATTGTTAAAGTTTTATAAGTTTATTTGTTTTAGTTTTTTTGAATTAAAAACTTTAACAATAATAAAAAAGCAATCTAAACTAACGTCAATTACTTGTAATTAATGGCAATGTTGATGTAAACAATAAATATTTTTATTTCAAATTATTGAATCATCAGTACTAAGAATACTTAGAAAACGTACTAAGAAGCAAAACTTTTTCTTTACTAATACTTAGTAATTACTTATTAAGAAGCAGAATATTTAGTCATTTAAGAGGGTAAACAATTCTTAAAAAACCTTAAAAAGGGTAATATGAAAGTAATTGCAGATTTTACTAACTCAAATGCTAGGAGAAGTTGATTCTTACTTAAAATACCCCTTCCCTGGAACTTTTCATTGAGTAAAGGCTAAAAGTTGTACCTCGATAAAAATGTTCATATTGGGAAGATGTTAATTGCATCTGGCTACTGTTTTGTAAAAGATCTCATCGACAAACACGCTAGGATTAAGAAGAAATGTATCTGACCTCAGCTTTCTCTTATCCTATCATCACACTTCTTAAAACTATTTTAACAGAGGCGTGGGCACAATTTTTCGGTGTTCGAGATAGGTAACTTCCAGACATGGAGCAAACTCCAAACATTTATATATTTATACTTATGTCAAATAAGATAGCTTTACAAAAAATTGCAATGGTTAGAGTCTGGGAAAAAAAAAGCCCCTAACTTTTAGCCCTTCTTCCTGCCCTAAACGTGAGAGCAACAAGTTGATAGAATGTTTTTGTACTATTTTCAACTAGACTTATATTCATCAGTAAGTTTTAATTTCATAGTAAAATTTCTCAGCGTTTAATAATAATGAACTTACATAGTTTGAACCCCCTTAATTTGAAGGGGTTATAAATTTTAAACGGTCATAATTTTTGAACGGGTGTCTATTGTTTTGGAAAAAATAGAAGCTATCGTAAAACGGGGTGAGTAGAAACAGGGGGTGAATAGAAACAAAACTTCGTTTTTTTATATATAATCCATTTCCTGCATAACTATGGGTAAATAGCGGCAACTATTATTTTTTTTAGATTGCTACACTTTAGGCTGAAAGTGAAATAATAGTTTGTTTGGTTGGCAGCACTGGTTCCTGTTTGTTTGTCATGTTGAACTTTTACCATGCGATTCTTGTGCTTTTTTATCCACTTTGAACTTTCCAGGTAAGTCAGCATACGTAGTGTTCTTTCCAGGTAAGCCAGCATACGTAGCGTTCTTTCCAGGTAAGCCAGCATACGTAGTGTTCTTAAAAGTAAATAACTGTACAAAACATACTTTAATTATATAAAAGATTACTTTAACCTTTAACTTTAATAATTTTATTTCAAAAATTATTCATATTTTTTAGGTTAGGTTTTCAGAATTTATGAGGTTAATAGAAACACAGAATTTTTATTGTTTCTATTCACCCCGCAAGAAAAATTTAATACAAAATCACGTTTGTACTGTATAAAATACATATTGTGTGTTATATATTTATGTCAGACACTTAACTGATACAGCTGTTTTGTTTCAGAACCCTGTAAAATGCCAAGACAACACAATTCGATGGTTAAAGGGGCTACAAAAAGCAAGATTCAAAAATCATCGAAAAAGCACTTTCTGACATACAGAAGAGACTAAGCCTTCGGAAGTCTGCTGAGAAACATAGTTTGCATTATAATATTACATATCTATACTTGAAAAGAGGTCCCAATATGAAGAAACATGGTGGTCAGACAGCTTTATCTCTCGAAGAAGAACAACTGTTTGTTGAAAGGCTGAAGATATGTGGCGAATTGGGCTATCCTATTGACACTACAACTCTACGACTCCTTATAAAAAACTTCTATGACCAAACAGGGAAAAAAGTTAAGAGGTTTAAAGATAACCTCCCTGGCTGTGACTTTTTTGAATCATTTTTTAAAACGTCATAAGGATCAACTGGCCGTAAGAATGTGTCAGAATATTAAACGATCGAGAGCTGGTGTGACACCAGATACAAGATGTCGTGTCACACAAATAAAACCTTTTTTATTCAATAGTATTTGCCGTGTAACAATAAAATATAGTTTTTTTTAATCTGAATTTTTAAGTGCTAAAAGTCATATTTGGGGCAAAGGGTAAGGTTGAGGTGGTCTTAGCCCGTTTAAACATTTAAGATGGACGTTTCAATTTTTTTTTAATTTATTAAAAAGTATTCATTCTACAAAAATTAAAAAGAGTGCTTTCAAAATCAGAAAAAAAAGATTAGTGTTACAAATGAGTAAAACTGAAGGGCCTGGGCCTGAGCCCATTTAAGAATTTTTGATACCCATTACAAAAAAATATAAATAAATTAAATTTTTATTTAGTTTTTGATGGCTTTTTTGGTATCGATAAATTTAAAAATTGAATTTAAAAAGTAAAAATACAATAATAAAACAATAACAAAAAAGATACAACTACTACTAATACTATTACTACTACTTCTACTACTACTACTACTACTACTACTACTACTACTACTACTACTACTACTACTACTACTACTACCTACTACTACTACTACTACTACTACTACTACTACTACTACTACTACTACTACTACTACTACTACTACTACTACTACTACTACTACTACTACTACTACTACTACTACTACTACTACTACTACTACTACTACTACTACTACTACTAATAATAATAATAATAATAATAATAATATTAATGATAATAATAATATTATTAACAATAATAATAATAATAATAATAATAGTAATAATAGTAATAGTAATAAGAAACGAATACTAATAATAAGCAAACGAGGTCCAATATATTATGTTTTTATACCCACAAGACAATACAACAAATGAAAAAAATCTATAAATTCTAAAAAAT
The DNA here is from genome assembly GCF_038396675.1 of Hydra vulgaris. Lineage (NCBI taxonomy): Eukaryota > Metazoa > Cnidaria > Hydrozoa > Anthoathecata > Hydridae > Hydra > Hydra vulgaris. Next base: position 32,785,511 of record NC_088920.1, read on the forward strand.
ATATAAATGTGAATTATTTCATTTAACAATTAACAAAAATATTTCGAAGTGTAAAAATATTATGAAGAAAATTTAAAAAAATATAAAAGAAAATTTAAAAAAACGAGACACTATAACCTATTTAAGTATTTTGTATCCAAAAAATAAACTGTGACTCTCTCTTATGACATTCAAAAAATATCAAAAAAGGTAATAAAGAAAATATATAGTCAGCATTTTCAGAATACGCGAACGACTCGTGCGCCGGTGGCAAACAAACTAAAGCAACAGTGGACATCGATTGTAGGTAAAAATCATCGAATATGGCGGCGTCCTATCTATAGCATGTACAGAGATATTCACACTGATACAACCGACCCCTGTAAATTTTGACCCCGGTCTACCCTAATAATAACAATAATAATAATAATTATTATTATTGTTATTATTATTATTGTTGTTATTACTAATATTATTATCATTATAATTTTATATATAAATTTATGTGACGAGAACCTATAGAAAGTTATTTCCTCTATGATTGTAAAACAATATAAAATACCAGCAGGAAAACTTTATTTTTGACCATCAAAAAGAAATTTCACTTGTCGTGGTAACGCTCTCTGATAATCAAAATAGGATTAAAGAATTAAAAATTTTTATAATTAATCACCTTGGGAAGCATAATAAGAACTTTAAAATTTTCAAAGAAAGTGGGGTGAAACTGGGTACAAGAAAGCCTTTGTAACACGAACTTTCCTTATATAATTCAGTAAACTCCCGAATACTCTAATCTCAAATATTAGTGATTTTTATGTGAAATTGTATTCAATGAAAAAGTTTCGAGCTACTTAAAGTTCAAATTACTGAGGGTTGACGTTATTGAAAGTTATAAATAATTGACAACTATTAAGTTAAAAGATTATTACAACCTGTTTTAAAATCAATAAATGATTTTAAAACAGGTTGTAATTATCTTTTAACTTAATAGTTACTTGCTACAGTTTACACGACTCAAACGTTTTAAATGTTTTTCTGAATCTTTTCTTAAAACTGAAAGTTTTAGTATATATTACCAAAATCAAAGTTAGTTTTTAGTTTACTCGTGATTTTAAACTTTTTAATTCGATTATTTAGCAATATTTCTAAAAATATAGCTACGTGTTTTTATAGAGCATAGTTTACAAAAAAGATAGTATTTCCTGTAAATAAAAAAAACACTTTTGGAATTCACTATTTAAACGTTCAAAAAGCGTTCTTTGTGGCCATATGACCGGTGGGAAATTTCTTTCCTGTCCAAACGTTTGGTCTCTGAATAAGAACCTATGTGTAAATTGGATCAAAGAAACCGTTTCTTTTTTATTGTTGCTCAGTTTATTTAAAAATCAAATTGTTAGTCAATATATGTGACTTGTGTATATATATATATATTTTTTTTTTTTACTGTTCGAAGACAATAATTTTACAATTTTAATTTAATAATTTTAATTTAATAATTTTATAATTTTTTTTTTTACTGTTCGAAGACAATAAATATTGCGTAATAAATATTGCGTTACCTCCTGATTAAGTAGCCCTAACTAAACATTTTCTTGTGGTATCAAAAATTGACTTAAAAAGTTTAAATTCCTAAAAACTCAAAATGCAACTGAAATTTATTAAACAAATAAAGAATGCAACAAAATACATAGATAAATATATTATCGCGGTGTTTAAATATATTATCGCGGTGTTTAAATATATTATCGCGGTGTTTAAATAAAATTCTTATTTTGCTATTTTTCTTAAAAAAATATTAAAGATGACGAAATAATTGCATTTATTTCGTCAAAAATTTTAATCAATTTTGCAGAAATGGAAACTCATTCTGCTAAAACTGCCTTTTTTTAGGAGAAAATGACAATTTTTAAATAGTTCTAAAAAAAAAAAATTAAATAACATTTCTCTTTCTACTTACTTTATTAAAAAAGGTCTTATTCTTCCTAATTTAAAACTAAAAAAAAAGAACTTTCTTTTATTCTTGGTTTGTATTTTTAAATGCCCGCGAACGTCAATACATCTTAAAAGTGAACTTTTTTTTTAGTTCAAGAGAATTTGAAGTATTCTTAAACCCCTACCCCTAAAAAGTATAAAGTTGAAATTTGGCATAACAATAATAACCCGAGTTTAGATTGACTTGAAAATAAGCCCCATTGATTGCGCTTTAGAAAATGCAATTTTTCGGGCAATTTGGGGAAAATTTTGGTTAAATTTGATACCTTTAAACAGTCTAAAAAATATGTATGATTGGATAGGAAATTTTATGCTAATCAATATTTAAAAAACAACAATGTTTGAAAACAATTTTTTTATAAGTTATTTGCATTTTAAAAGTGTAAAGGTTTGATTAGACCAAAAAAGTATAACAAAGATGGAGGTATAATGAAGCTATATTTGTAATAACAGTTTTCAATAAAAAAAAAGCGTAATTGATCTAATTTAAAGTTAATCAATCACATTCTAATTTTAAAAAAACTATTCAATAAATTTATTTCCAAACGTCCTAATTTATTTATTCTTTTCATAACCCGTATTACAGGTAAAAAAAAATAAATCGTGTAAATTTTACACTGTAAAACTAATAATTTATACAATTAGTCTAAAGTCAAATTTAGATTTTTTTTGGAATATCCTCTTCCATCAAGTTTTTAAGTATAGTTCTTTGTTCTTTGATATTTCAGATTTCGAACGTCTTGTTTAGAGTAGCCGCTACTTTATCTTCTACATCATTATTTGGACGTTTAGCAATTATTTATTTACCGTCTATCAAACATCTGGCAAAGTTTAGCTTCAGTCGGTTGCAAATATGCATTAATTCGTTGATAAAGTGGTTATCCTTATTAATTTTTGATATTTGTGTCAAAATCAGGGAGAAACAAATCGCTCATTAGTCTGATAAACAGATTTAATCTGTTTCGATTGGTAGACATGTCATCAATTTTAAAGAAAGAATGTAGATAGTTTTTGCTCTACTTTGATATACTGATGAGAAGTTTTAATGCTGATCTTCCGACAGTGTTTAATTGATTAAAAAATGTATAGTTATAATTACAATATCTAAGCCATATGATTCGGTACAAAATTCGGTGTAAATGATTCTACAGCTACAGTGTACAGTGTTCTACAATATACAGCTAGAGATTTGAACAAATGCACTTGAAGTTAGTGAACGACAAAAATGAGTTCCAGATTTTATAGGAGCTCTAGAGACTGATTGAGAATGAATTATGCGTTCTTTTACATTTTCTGTTTGGAGAGTAGCTATATTTTGTATATGGTCTTCATTATCCCAAAGGAATCCAAGAAGTTTTAATACATTTTTGAGAGGTAGGGAAGTACTGTTAATTTGAATTGTGTTTTTTGTAATTAAACTTTTACCTAAGATAATAAAAAAGGTTTTTAAACTGTGCTTGAACTTTATTAAGTAATTCTTGTAACCCGTAAAGGACTTTGTAGGATTATATCGTCTGCATAAACAGTAATGCATGAGTATATGCCATTTACTGTTGTTCCAACTTTGCAATCTGAAACAATTTGATTTTATATACCTTCAGTGTAGATATTGTACAAAGGTGGGCGATAAAATGGACCCTTGTTGCACGCCTTGAGACAAACGGAAGTAATTTGATTTATGTCCAAGGTATGATACACTAGCAGTATCTAAGCTGTATAATGATTGTTGTGCGCGAACTGTTGATAGCAGAAAATTTTTGTTGTAATAAAGTTTTTCTAACAACAAGTCCAAGTAACAGCTATTGAAGGCTTTATTTGCATACAGATATATACTGATGAGTTATTATTATTCTAGTGTTTTATTATTTCACTCAAAAGGAATTCTGAATGAAGTATTGAGCTATTTTGCTTGAAATCAAATTAATGAGAGTTATTTGTTAATTCAGGATATACTTGCATAATATTATATTTAAAGAGTTTTGTCAAAATAGGTATGATACTAATTCTGCAATAAGTATCAAGAGATTTTTTATAAGATTCGACTTTTGGAATATTAGGGGAAGTTAATAAGAACTCTCGGGCCGCTTCATTATTAAAGGTATTATTATAAAATTTCGAAAGCCTTATTAGAAGGTTGTTGTTAAAAGAGTATTTATAATGCTAGGCACTATTTTCAAGGGGAGTCAGGCGATCTATTAGACTTAAGCTTAAGAATACAAACAAAAGAATACATACGTAAGAATACATACTTTGATGTTAGAAGTTGATAAGACTGTTTCATTAGGCTCATTTATGAGCTGTGGAATATGACGGTGCTCATAATTGTTGTTTGTAGTGTGGGAGTGTTGAGAGTCGTATTAAAGTTTTGTCAAAATTTTTCTACGACTTGCTTTCTATCTTTTTTTTTATTAATAGTGAAAATACGAGCATTTGAAGTTGATTTAATTCTTTGGATATTGCTTTAAAATTTTTAAGGATTAGTTTTTCGAAGGTATTTAATGTATTTGGTAACTTTATTGATTTTTAAGTTATGAGTTGCTTTTACAGTTTTACGGAAACTTTTACGTGCAAGTTTGTATTTATTAAATAAAATACACTCCTGCGTCTGTTGTAAATGGATTTTTTCCTTTCCTTAAAGTGAAAGGAAAGAATGTCTTTGCTTAATTTGATTTCTTACATCCACCATGATTTAGAGTAAATGCAGAGCTCTTTTTGTTGGAAACATTCTTCCATTGGTAGAAGAGCAGCATTTTTTTATTTTTTCACATGTTGTTTGAGTTTCTTTTTCTATTGATTCTCCTATAAAAGTGTAATATTTAAAAAAATCAGAGAGATTCTGATTATATATTTTGATAAAATTGTCTCACTCCAAGCATAATTAGGGATTGTATTGTATTTTTTAAGTTTATTATTTATAACTGGTGTAAATTCTTCTTTTTAAAATTATAATTTGTAGCGGTGGGTAAATGGTTTCTCATGTTTAAATGTGATTAAGGAATAACTTGACAGTTAGTAAAGCAAATGATGATTCTTTTAAGACTGCAATGTGATCGTTATAGGATGAATTATTCAGTGTTTTATGTTTATAGGTATAGATTGGACCAGTACCATTATTTATATAAAAAAAAGAGCTAATTTAATTCAAAAAAATTAGATAAATCCTTAGAAAAAATGTGACATGTTTGGTTATTTTGGACCACCGTATCATATATAATCTCAGAAAGTGACTGGAAATAATTGGCAATAAAACATTCTCCTTCATCTTCATACGTGGTAATGATAGAGGTAACCACACTAACTGGAGATATTTTTGAATGAAGTCAGATAAATTCCAATAAAAATCGAAACATTGTTGCCACACGAACATTTATTTGCGAGAATGTGTTCATCTTCGTGTACTACGTAAAGAAACAGCAGTAAATTTTTACGAAATAAAAAAGAATTTCCCCCAACAATATTTTAGGGGCTTGGTGACAAGACAATTGTGTTTTCTTCTTGCCCCAGCCATTGTTAAATTTTAAATACGAAATTTATAAATATGTATTGACGGCAAACTTACAGACAAAAAAAAAAAAAAAAGACGATTTATTGTTAATATTTTGAAGCATCGTTTAAGTTCTGAAATTTTCGCGATACTTTCGAAACTGTTTAACAATAATGTTTTAAAATTCTGGTTTTAGAACAATGTGTTTTTTATTACTTTTAATTGTTACTTTAAAAGTTATGGCGGTTATTTTATTTATCCGGTTGAGTGTAACAGCAATTAGCACTACGCCTTTTTCTTTCTTTATGTAATAAGACAACAAATTTTCTGATATGATATTACTCCTCCAGCAAATGTAAGAAACTCTCGAACAATACGGCTTCCTGAAATAGTGCTTCTGTTCATTGCAGTTTTATTTCCAAAGATTGGCTTGTTCTTTGGTGTAAATATGCCCAGTGTCGAATTTTTACATTCAGAGCAGTCTCGATCAACACTTTTATGTTCAATTTTTTTTGGACCTGTTGTACTAATGTGGGTGGTGATGTTATAGTCCTATGGTCTGCCATTCTGGATGGAATTTTAGGTTTTTGCGCATAGGTTTCAAAGCTTTTCAAGCCATCAAATCATTGCAAATAAAAAATATCAGTTAAGAAAAATTAATAAACAATAACAAACTAATTTAGAGTTAGTTTATAGTTATATATTTTTATACGCGTTTTGGGGTGTGGCACCGCCATACACACCCGTGAGTGGGGGTATTATATCCCCCCTCCCCTCTTAAAAGAAGGCAAATTTAAAGTTATAGTCGGTTTTTTGAGAAATATAGTAGGTAAATATATAAGTGAGCATTTGATACATTTTAAACAATAAAATATTTACTTCTAAGTATATATCTACTTATTAGATACTACCAAATAAAACATCTATTTCGCAGTAAACAAAGTTATATTTTGTTAAACAAAATAACTTTTAATAAGAAAAAATAAAAACACTTTTTATCAAGTACAACTATAACTCATGTATGCCTTTACTGTAAAGTAGAGCTTAAAACAACTTACGGAATAAACCGTCATATTTTAAAATGCAAAAAGAATCCTTCGCAAAAACTCAGGCTACAAAACTTGGTATTAGATTCGAGTGTTAAAAACCTTTTTAACACTCGAATCTAATACTAAAGTAATAACCTCAATTACAAAACAAAGCAAAAAATATCATCCACTTTGTCTAACAACATTAGCAGTTAACCAAAAAAAGGACTACACATCAACACCTTCGTCTTCCAAAAAAACGACACACGCAAGTATAATGTCTTCTATTAGAACGACACCCGTTAGTTTAACATCACATATAATTCGCAGAAAAATTCCTGAATTTCCTTCTCAAACAACAAATAATTCATTCAATGTTTAAAAATGCTCCCTTTTTACTTGAAATAATTAACCATCTACCAGATCCTAATAACAATATTATGTGGGGAGTATACTAATATCAAAAATTTAAAATGTTTGTTGTTTCTACCTACGATAAGATCGTAAATTACAGGAGAAATATTTTCACCATACCATCAGGAAGTGCAGGTAAAGAATTTATAGTGTAGCTAACTTTTTGGTTAAGAAAGTTTAACTCTACTTTTAGTTTAAATTCAATCGCGCTAAAAGTTACAATGATCTTGCCGAATCTTCTTTCGCAAAAAGCCTCCGCCAAATCGAAGTCCAAAGAACATACACTATGTTTAACTCGTAGGATTGACCTTTGGATGAAAGGAGATACTGACTTACTATTAAAAGAAGTTCAAAACATACAAAAAAAATTTGTAAACTCCAAAAATAAAAAATTTATGGACGATATATCTAGAATATTTTCCAAATTAACTATGGAAGGCAAAATCCCCGCAGCACTGACATTTATAGAAAAAGAGGCATCATCCGTTATATTAATACAATCGGAAAATACAACCAAAGACCTTAAAAGCAAGCACCCTGAACCTTCACTAGTAGAAAATTATAGCTTACTGTTTGGACCAATTGATTTAATCCCAAAATGTTTCTTCAATAGTATTGATGAGCAATTAGTATTGATGAGCAAAATTAATTCAATTATTAAATTCAATAGTATTGTTGAGCAAAATTTACAACTAAGGGATCTTCTGGACCATCAGAAATGGATTCCGATGTTTATCGCCGCACCTAATGTTCTAAAAGCTTTATCAAAGAAGGTAAAGAACTCTAAAAATAAATTTTTAAGATGACACAAAACTTACTAACCGAAACATATGAACCAACATTCCCAGAAATCACTGCATGTCGATTAATTACTCTAGATAAAAATCAGGTATTAAACCAATTGAAGTAGACGCATCATGAGTAAATTAATTAGCTGGAGTTTCAACAGTGAGATAAAATATCCAGCAGAGCCATTACAAACATGTGCTGGACATGGAGCAGGAGCTAAACCTGCTGTCCATGCCATGAAGAAAATACTCAACTATGTCGAAACAAATGCAATATTTTTGATTAACGCAAACAATGCTTTTAATTGTATGAATCGACAAGTCGCCTTACACAACATCCAGATCATTTGTCCCTTACTCTCAATTTACTTAATAAATCCATTGAGGCTCTTTGTAGCAGGGGGTCAAGAAATATCATTTCAAGAAGACACAACTCACGGTGACTCCCTTGCTATGCCATCGTGCTCTTGCAACACCACGATAATTATAGAGCACTTACTTGTAAATCACCAACAAGTTAAATAGGTGTGGTTAGCAGACGATGCTGCAGCTAGTGGAAGCAATGCAAACTTACATAGCTTGTATCAACTCCTTATTGATAAAGGGTGTAAATATGGCTACTACGTAAACAAATTAAAATGCTGCGTAATTGTAAAATTCCTTTTATTCGCAGATAATGCAGGCATAGTATTTGGTTAATCGGTCAACATAACCATAGAGGGTCAGCAAACTTTGGGTTCAAAATTTGGTTCTTAAAATTTTAAAGACATATACTGCAATGAGAAAGTAGTAATATAGTTAAGCGAGTGAAAACAACTTTTTAAAGTAGCAGAGACGCAGCCACAGGCCGCTTTTATAGCGTCAACAAAAGGATTTCGTTCAAAATTTACATATTTTCATTTTTCTATTCCAATATTTAAATAACTTTTATGGCACATAGACGAAATACTTAGTCATTTGTTGTTGCCAACTCTTTTTGGAAAAGATACGCCCTTTGAGGATCACATTAGAAAACCTTTTACATTAACTCCTTGAGATGAAGGATTGGGTATACCTATAATAATTGAACAAGCGCCTTATCAGTTTTAATCATCTGTGAAATTAACTAAAAACCTTATACAGCAAATTGTAGATCAAAACACAGTTTTAAAAACAAAAAACTCTAGCGGGAATGTTTTAGAAGATCCTTAAAAGAGTCATCTATTGACAGACTTAAACATCGCACCGAGAAAATTATCGCAGTTGATTCAATGCAACCAGAGTCTGGGCTAAGAAATATACAGCAAACAAGAAGTGAGTGTGCAAGCAGTTGGTTAAACGCCTTACCGCTAGAAAACCAAGGTTTTGTCTTGAACAAAGCAAAGTTTTGAGATGCACTTTGTTTACAATATAACTTCGATCTAAAAAAATATCCCTCGTAATTGTGAATGAGGAGAATTTTTCAATGTAACTCATGCTTTATCGTGTAAAAAGGTGGCTTCATTTCAAGTCTCCATGATAATTTAAGTAATTTGTTCACTACATTGCTTAAACGAGTGCGCATAAATATTCGATTTGAACCACGCTTCATACCCCTCGATAATGAGAATTTTCATTTCCATACAGCAAATAAAAGTAACCAAGCTCAATTCAATGAGCAACAAAAATCTGAATATAGCTGCTATATTCAGAAAACACGAAAAGTAAAAAAAAAAAAGAGAATATAGCGAACGAGTTCGTGAAGTCGAACATGGCAGTTTGACACCACTAGTTTTTGGTATAAACAGAGGTATGGGTAAGAATTGTCATAAGTTTGTTAGAAGACCAGCCAAGAAAATATCAGTAAAACAAAACAAAAAATTCTCAATTTTTATGACGTCCTAAAAAACGAAGTTATCTTTCAGGATACTTCGCTCAACTATTCTTTGTTTAAGAGGTTCAAGAACACCGTGGACTAGAAAAAATGATTTTAAAATGGGTGTTAACTTTAAGATGGACGCTCTAGAAGCAAGAATCTAAATTTTGATGTCAAAGTGTGTCTACATAATTTATTTAATCTTGTGTATAATTAAAATTCTATTGTGTTAAAAAATTATGTTCAATCCGCCTAATCTGATCTGGATCTAGATATAAAAAGTATGGAAATTAATTGTGCAACTTAAAAAAAATTGATAAACAAGTTGATAAATTGCATAAGGATTTTACAGTTAGCAAATTTTTTCTTTATGTTTTCTGTATAAAGACAACCTGCATTCATCTTAAGCAAAATTTCTGTTCAGAACCTCAATAGCTTAAAACTGGATAAACTTGTACTCATTCAGAAAGCTATTAAGCGTTTATAATACATTATTTAATTTATGTTATTATGCAAAAAAGCGACAAATTATCTTCTGTGAAAATAATTGTTGCTTTATCTGCAGTTTTATGAATTTGCAAAAAATAAACAATTTTTTTTTTTTACTTTTTGTTATATTATAAAAACATATGTTTGGCTTAGTGAATTAGGGGAAGTGGGGTACAGTGGATTGAGGGGCGCAATGAATAAGAGGCATTTTCTCAAAGATAAGAATTTTGCTCATCTTGATATTGTGATCATTTTATGTGCTCATATATCAGCCATCTTTATTTATAGTTGTTACCACATAATTTTTGACTACCAGTTTTTGGTAGATAAATTTTGTTTTAGCTAACTAAAGTAAATTTTATTACCTATCTTATGTTTGTTATGGAGATCATGATTGAAATAATTTTAAAAGTTGAAGTTTTTTATTCGGATTATTGTTATTTATGCTTCATTTTAGTAATTTAGCTTTTCTTTCAACAACACTCATGTCTCAATAAATTTGACTTAAACTTAATTTGTTATGGTGGGGCACAGTGAATTTGGGTAAAGTGAATAGGTTGATTCACTATGCCCCATTAATGATCTTATAGATTAAATTCATGCATTTTTAACAAAGAAACTAGATGAAAATGAATTTATTAGCTTTAAGTTATGAATAATAATATTTGAATAATTTTTTAATATTTTTATAAGTTTTGTTATCAATAAAATTCTTTTTTTTTCTTCTCAATTTTTAAAATGTCTATTTTTTCAATTCTATACTGATCTAATTAATAAAAGTATGCCAAAACTGTAGTGCACAGTGTCTTTACTCCCTCAGCCTCATAGTTATTTGGTTATACTCTTATTCACTATTATTAATTAACAACTGTGCTCATTGATTCACTGTGCCACAGTACTGGGGTTCAGTGAATAATGTAAAACAACTCACTTTAAACGTTTCTATGTGCCTTTAGATAATAAATATTTGGGTTTTAGTGATTTATTATCATGAAGGACATACATCTCAATCCTTTCGCTTTGAAAAAAATATATATATATATTTTAACATTTGCTCAATTTAAAAAATACAGAAATCCGATCTACTGTGCCCCAACTTCCCCTACAAACTGCAAGCATAATTTTGTAATATTGCTGCTATTATGTTTGTATATGCAAACATATATATATATATATATATATATATATATATATATATATATATATATATATATATATATATATATTTTATATAGACATATATTTTTTATATATTAATAAACTATAAAATATATATATCTACACAAAAAAGATATATATACATCACAGCAGCAATATTACAAAACTTTGCTAACAGTTTGTAATATATTAGGATAAGTTTATGTTTTTGTAAAATTATTATAAAAATATATACTTGCCTTATAAATTACAAACTGCTAGTTTTGTAATACTGCTGTTGTGATGTTTGTATATGTAAACATAGATGTTTAAAATATAGATTTTGCATGATGTCAGTTATATAAGCAACACTTTTTCCTTAAAAAATACAACTGGTTGATGTTGCCTAAAGCTTTATGCCTAGCAGTAACTGTCAATTGTATTAATTTATTATTGTTAGCCTTATTTTATTTAAATTATACAGTTGATGTTTGTTGCTAAAATTTACAAGTTTTAAGCACCGTCTAAGAGCTATGTTTTTTATCGGTAAAATAATACTACACTTCAAAAGTTCAATTTGAACTCTTGTAACCCTGAATGATCTAAAAGATCATTCAGGCTCACAATATAATTCAGTATGTGATTTTAATTATGCATGAAATATATATGATAATTATGTAGACAATGATAATAATAATAATAACACGATGAGTTTATTGTGGTAAATAAATAACAACATCTTTTTAAATCATTTAAGAAAAAAATAAGAAAAAAATAAAAATTCCAGATATAGAGGATTTTTTTTGAAATTTACGATTGTATCCCCTTCTTTGAAACCTGTGTTATTGGCCATGCAACTGCAATGAATCCAAATGTCCTTCTCGGTCAACATCAACATAAATTTCTAAAGGTTGTACTACTAAGAAACGCAGCTTAGTTTTGACGATTTTTAATTTACTAAATGCCTGTTCATTGCTCACTTTTGAGAATGAAAGTGTTAATAGGTATTAACACAGATTAATAGATATTAACACAGAGAGAAAAAGATTTGAATAAACAGTTACATTTAATGAATATTTGTATAAAATACTATGGCAACATTTTAAACATTTTTTATAAGAACCTACACAACGTTCAAAGTTCTGAAAATCTCTGTCATTCTCATTTTCAGTAGCTTTTGTTGAAGTAACCAACTCTGAGACTGAGTTCGATTCTTCAGAAACTTCGTCAATAGGACTCACTGCAAATTCATCTCGAAGTGTTTTTGAGAGCTTACTAAAGTATATAGCAAAGTTATGCAATTCAGATCGCAATCTGTCAGAACAAAGATTAGTTAGTTGAGAAATTTTTGCAAGGCTGTTTTTTAGAACACCAATTTCAACAATTTCTTTAAAATGTCTCTAATGATGCCCCTGTTAACTAAGAAACTTTTATCTATGTTAGTGGTTATCTGATCAATTATTCTACGGAAAGCATCCACTCTGAAACGATCAAAAAGAATTCTCTGGTATGTCATCAAAGGCAAGTTCCCCTATCTTACGTTTCTTTCGATGAACTCGTTCTAAACGCAGTTCTGTTTTAACTTCTGAATCAAGTTCACTAGCATCAAAGAGGGTGATAGTTTCTTTAACAAATGCATTTGTCTTAGAATGGACATCATTGAAAGATATTGTCTGCAGTTCTTGTTTTGCTGACTTTACCATATTCCAAGTACTTAAATAATACGGACCTCTAGTTTGCAAATATTCGGAAGCTTGTCGCAAAATGGTGTACACACGTAGAAGAAGAAAGGCTGCAAGAAGCACATCGAACCAACATTATTTGTCATGTAGTGATGTGGCTTCGAATGTTGATTTTGCATCGAACCTTGAAGACACCCTAATACAATTAAATATCGGTGAAAAGTCGATAATATAACGTTGAACTTCTTGATATTGACCACGTGTGTTTGCTGCTTCATCAAAGTATTCACCCATAATTCTTTCCATTTTTAAACCATTACGTTTAAGCTCTGATTTCAATAGTTGGTATAGTCCTGCATCTGTTGCATCCGTAATTTTTTTTACCGCAAATAATTGTTCTTTCACGTCCTCTCCATGTACATATAGCAATATTATTGTCTCATCCATTTGAACACTGAATTTCTGATCACCAATTTCCTTGACTATATAGTTCTTCATCAAGTTTGAAATAGCAGCTAGAATATTGTTAACTGTGGTCTTTGACAACATTGTTACCAAACCTCCAAGTCCGCGTGAGCTTCTCTTTCCTTATGTATCAAATATTCCTTTTTTGACTTGCCTGAATAGCTTTTTCTATATCAAGTGGAACGTCGAACTCTGCTATCAGCAATCATATATCCAAAAAGTTCCCGTGATTAATAGATTTATTGTGCAAACTATATAGAGATTCACTCCGTATGCAAGGTAATCCTCGCCCCCTCCTTCCTTCCTAAAATATTTCTGGATCCGCCCCTGATATACATGGTGCTTCAATTGTATTGTCAGAAATTGAAGGATCATAAATTTGCATTTGAAGCAATAATACTAAATGGTTTTATAGTTATTATTTATATTTAACATATGGTAAAAACATTGTGGCGTGGAGGGGGGCGCTAAGGACGGTGTGGCGCACCGGGAATTTCCTGGTTTACCGGTGAGCCAGTCCGCGCCTGGTAAGTTGGTGTTTTACGGGTTCTTATCTCAATAGAATTGTTTGATAATGTGATGTCTTATTCCAACATCCAAAATTTAATGGTATAGTTACAAGTAAGTAAAAATTTTCTTTTAGTAATATTTTGAAGATGACATTATCTAAATCTGTTACAGATCTAAAAATGGATTGTGCTTAGTAGGTATATTTTTTTAAAAACTTTCTAAGTTTTTAAAAATATTTGCATATTTCCTTATTGAATTACATCGGCCTGGGTCCCATAGTTTTGGAGGCTTCAGTTCATAGAAAAATATATATTTGTTTTTTGTTTTGTTTAATTCATTGTCAATAAAATTTACATAATGTTGACACAGAGTGGCACACCAGGCCACTCTGTGATGAAAACAGTTTTACAATTATATCTTAATTGAAGATGCTAGAGCAAGAAAGTTTATATTTAAAAGTGTTTAAGTTCTTTGAGTCCACTGCTTTTTGGCTTAAAGCATTCCATGGTTTGACTACACGATTGGTGATGAAGTTGTTTCTTTCAATGCAATTTCTAACAAATTGTGCTTTTAATTGTTTTGTGTGTCCACGCAGACGAAGGCTGTACTTTGAGACCTCGATGTTTGGTTGAAATTGAGGAACCTGGAAGTTAACTTTGTCAATTTTGTTCGTATTTTTGTATTGCTCAATTAGGTCTCCTCTTTCATGTCGTTCGGTTAGTGTTGTTAGGTTAAGGCTTGCTAGTCTCTGAGTATACGGCAGGTGTTTTAAAGTAGCAATATGTTTTGTGGCTCAGCGTTAAACTTGCTCGAGCTTGACTTTTTCTTGAGCTAGAAATGGTGAACATTTCTAGCTCAAAACAAAGGTTGTACTGCAAATTCAAGGTGTGGGCCCACGTATGAAGTGTACAGTGTGCGCCATAATGCTGAACCTCGACCTCTAAAAGCCTTCTTGAGCCTGCCAAGCATTCAATTGCCAGCTGATGCAACAATGCAGACTTGTTTTTTAACTTTCAAATCGTTAGTCATAACAACGCCTAAGTCTCGTTCAGATGATGACATGATAGCTAGTGCGGTTGGCCTACTAGGTTGTTCGTTGCATAAGTTACAGTTGATATTTTGTTTTTGCTGCGCCCAGTGTGCATGACTTTGCACTTGTCAATATTAAAAGACATGAGCCAGGTGTGCAACCACTTCACTGCTTTGTTGATGTCGGCTTCGAATTTTATGATGTCTTGATTCGATTCGATAACTCCGATTATTTTACAGTCATCTTCATACATTTTAAAGTGGTGTTGCATTTTTTCTGGCAGATTGTTAATGTAGATAAGGAAAAGGAGTGGTCCAAGAACAGATCCTTGTGACACACTGCTTGAGACTGTTTCCCAATCGGATTTATTGTTTTCAATGGTTACGCGTTGTTGACGTTCAATCAGCCAGCTCTCGATCCATTTGTACAAGTTATCGGACACTCCGTAAGATTTCAGCTTGTGTGGCAGGCGTCGATGCGGAACTTTGTCGAATTCGTTTGCAAAGTCTGTAAATATGATATCGGTTGGGTAACCTTTGCGGGCAGCTTTGGTCAGGATGTTGTAAGTTTCGAGTAGGTTTGTGACGCAACCTTTTCCCTTTCGGAACCCGTGTTGAGCAGAGCTGATGAGTTTATTTTTGTTCAAGTGGTCAGTTATGTGTCTATGTACAAGGCTTTCCATGACCTTGCAAGGAACAGAAGTACGTGAGATAGGTCGATAATTTGAGGGGTTCGACTTGCAGCCTTTTTTGAAGATGGGAGTTATTTCAGCTTTCTTCCATTGAAAAGGTACTTCGCCAGCTTCAAGCAATTCAGTGAATATAATTGTTAGTGGGATCGCAAAGCCTGCAGCACAGTATTTTAGAAAGCGAGGGTGAATACCGTCAAAGCCCATTGATTTGGTTTTGTTCAGGTCTGAAAGTTTTTCTTTAACGGATTCGTTTAATTTTTAGGTCAGAGAGAGAGCTATACTTCCCTCGATAAAACAGTGTGACTGACCTTTGGCTATGAAGCCAAGAGAACTAGCTTCTTTTATTTCGATTGATCGATCTGGTTTGTTGGTCAGGATCAAGTCTAGTATATTTTTTGGAGGTTTCTCACGAGTGCTGCGATAGGTTGGAAAGGTTATTAGCTGATTCAGATAATTTTCTTCGAGACAGTCTTGAAATTTACAATCTGTCGGCCGATCGTTTTATACATATGTAACAGTCGCAGTACCGCCTCCTACGTCGACATGTGAGTACACAGTATTGCTGAAATTGAAGTTGCCGTACGCGAGTAAGGTTGAGCAGCCAATTGAATTGAATTTTTCAGATGCAGTGCTTATTGAACTTATTATTTCATCGAGCGTTGAATTGTTTAGATCATGAGGGCGGTAGAGACAGCCTAGTAGAATCGATTCGTTGTGAAATTTTAGTTTAACTCAGACTTGTTCAATGGAGGTGCGGTTGAGTTGGTCAATTTTGGTGTAAGAACAATCAAGGTTTTTTTTTGTGTAAATGGAGACTTCTCCTCCTCTTCTGAATCTGTTTTTATTGAACAGTTGGTACCCTACCAATGTTGTGTCGGATGTGTCTGTGAACCAAGTCTCGGTAATCAAAATTATGTGTGGTTGAAGTAAGGGGTCTATTGAGGTGATTTTAGCTCTAAGTTCGTCAATTTTCTGACCATTAAGCGAGCAAGGGTTTATGGCCCAGTAGATGAGTTGTTCTGGCTTCTCATTTGGTTGTGTTGGTTGTTTTATTTTTGGTTTTGGGCTTATTGGAAGAGGTTGTCTATTGTTCTTATATGATGTTGAGTTCGTCAACCGTTTATTGTCTGTTGAGTTTGGTACAGGAGTGTGCTGGATATTTAAGTATTGTTTGTTCTTGAGTGTTTCGTCTTTTATTGGTGTGGTCGGTTGGAGACGTTGGTTGATTAGTGGCTATCTGGCTTTGGTTATTTATTTGATCTTGTTACTTCGTATTACGAACAATGTCGTTGATGTTGCGGGTAGAGATGCGTTTTGTTTTTTGCATTCAGTGCGTAGTTGCCATGCTGAGTTCTTTTTGACTGCCTTTAAGTCAGGGTTGATGAAGAGTGTGGTATAGTTGGCTCGGTTTGCTGCGACTCGAAAGAATAGACTGTTTAAGTACGTGGTTACGGTCGCTTTCGCTAGGAAGTGTGATGACTAGCGGTCTTGTTTTGATTGGTTTACCCACAGATTCACGAGGAGTAAGGCGGAAGAAAGCAAGGTACTTATCTTTGTCAGCACCAATAAGGTCGAGGACTTTGTTAATTTCAGTTTGATCGTGATGCTTTTGGTCGCTCTGGTCGGATGAAGTTGAATTGTTTATTCCTTGGATGACGATATTCTTTAATCAGTTTTCGTGTTCTTTTGATTCTTTGGCAATGGTACCTATCATGTCAATTTGTTGTTGATTTTTTTTGTGAGGTTTAGTTTTTGCTGACAACCTGGTTCCAAATGGTGGCTGTTAGTGTTGTACTAACTTGTGTGCTGGTGCCGTGTTGTGCAATGATGGCTTTCAAGTTTGCGATTGTTAATTCCTGGGTGTTTATGATTGAGTTCATGTTTGCTAGTTCGATCTTCTGGTTGCCTGTCTGAAGTTCAGCGGCTATGACTCTTGCGGTGAGTGCTTCTATTTGCTTTGTGAGCTCGTCACGAAGGGCTGCTATCATGGAAAAAGGCCATTTCTTTTAAAATAGCCCTGAGCCCCAAAAAGTATTGATCCACTACTTCTCATTGCCACGATGCATTATATTCATAATACAGTGCCATAATACATATATATGTAATCCATGAAAAAAAATAATTAGTTAGTGTTTTACAATTAATGGATGAATTTAAATGTTTAAAAATATGCGATTGCTTGTCACTCGTAAGGTGCTCATTTATCCGTGTTGTCAAATGTCTGGAGGTTTCTCCAATATAACTGGCGTTACAGCCAGCGCAAGAAAATTTGTAGACAACGTTAGATTTAAGCATCTTAGGAAGTGGATCTTTTATGCAAAAATTGTTTTTTAATTTATCGGTTGTGAATATAAATTTGATTATTACATTTTTACAATACTTTTTAATAATTTTATCAATTTTAGTTTTAGTGAAATTTGAGTAAAATCCAATAAATGGAAGCTTAAAATATCTTATATTAGTATTATCAACAGTATTTATAACAGGTGGATTAATTTTCTTTCCAGCATATAATTTAATTTCAGTGTCGATAACTTTTTGCAGAAATTGATTATTTTTTAAAACTAAAGAAAGATTTTTTATTTCCTTATCAAATCCAAACCACGTGTTGTTAGTTTTATATGTTCGATCAATCAAGCAACGTATAAGACCAGTTTTGTAACGTGAAGGGACAAAACTAAGGAAATTTTGTAAAAGACCCGTGTATGTTTTTTTGTGATAAACTGATGTAGAGAGTGAATTAGACTTATTAATGAGAACATCCAAAAATGGAATTTGGTTGTCTTTTTCTTTTTCCATAGTAAATCTTAAGTTTTTGTGTTGTCTATTGAGATGTTTAAAGAATTCTTGCGCTTCAA
This sequence comes from Hydra vulgaris, assembly GCF_038396675.1. NCBI lineage: Eukaryota > Metazoa > Cnidaria > Hydrozoa > Anthoathecata > Hydridae > Hydra > Hydra vulgaris. Next base: position 32,803,892 of record NC_088920.1, read on the forward strand.
ACTCTGAATTAAAAATTGCTATTGTGTCATCCACATAATGTTTATAAAAAATCGGTATGGAGGATGAGCAACTATTAACCCATGTTTGTTCATGAAAACCGATAAACATGTTAGCTAAAATTGGTGCTAAGGGAGAACCCATTGCAACGCCATCTAATTGATAATAAAATTTTCCGTTAAATAAGAAATGAGAACCTGACGTTGAAATTTGAAGTAATTTTTTGAAATGAGTTTTAGAAAAATATTTTGAGCGAGTTTTATCTTTGAAAAACAATTCTGTTGCTATATTTATAGTTTCATTAAGTGGAATGTTAGTAAATAAGTTTTCAACATCATAAGAAACTATAAATTTGTTAGTTACGTCAACTTGTTTTAAATCTTCAACGAATGAAAATGAGTCAAAAGTGGTATAATGTTTTGGTAAATATGGAGATAATAAATCTGAAAGATGTTTAGAAAGTTTATAATTATATGTGCCAATTGTTGAAATAATTGATCGAAAAGATGGTAGAGAAGAATCTTTACTAAGTTTGTGCATCTTAGGTAGAACATAAATTCTTGCTGTTTGAGAACCAACAGGATTGCGGTAGTGGTGTAGTGGTAAAGCAATCGCTTCATAAGCGAGAGGTTCCAAGTTCGATTCCCACCACGTCCCTGGTAGTACCGCGCTCAACTTGTTTCTCCGCGCACCGGCCTTGTTCGTCGAGGCTTGTGTTTCGGAGTTATAGAGTTAAGAGAGGGTTATAAACACTGTTAAGTAGCCTCCTCGTCTGTAGTGGCCTTTTCGGCGTTGAGGAGGTGAATAACAAAGAAAAAAAAAAAAAAAAAAACCCAGGATAAATTTTATTGTAAATGTCTTTTTCAAAACATTTAAGTTTTTTAAGTTTTCTAAGATACCCTTGTAAAGATACTTCTCTTTTTATAGTTGGATCATCTTTTAATTCTTTAAATTTTGTTTTATCACTTAAAATATTATTAAGAGAATTTATATATTCAACTTTATTTAGAACAATTATACCATTCCCTTTGTCTGGTCTTGTTATTACGATGTTTTCATTCTTTCCTTTTTATTATTTTGTTTTTTCTCAGACAACCTTCAGACGGCGTATATTTGTAAACATAATTATTTGCTAAATGTGAAAGTTCACTTTTAACTTGAGGTTCCGAATCCTTGTTTCTAAGTTGGGTGTTGAGAAATTGTGCAACGCTATCAAATTGAGCAAAAACGTCCGTCTTTTTTATAAACGCTGGTGGTAAAGCAAAGTTAAGACCATTATTCAATAAATCCAGTTCATGGTGTTGTAAAGTGATGAAGACATATTTTGTACGAAGTTTTTATTTTTATAAGGAATGCTAGTAAATTTAGTGAGTGAACATAATTTTTTCTCGTGGGTTTTTATAATTGATTGTTCTTTTTTCATTACATTATTTTTAATAACCTTTATTAAAAAACGCCATTGTAAGGTTGAACAATTATTTCTTACTTGGCACTTTACTTCATCTAATTCTTTTTGCAATAATTTTTGTTCGTTTGATCTTTTATGTAACGCACTTTTGAGTAACCTTCTTTTTATCGACATTATATCATTGTGGTTTGCATGAGGTATGTTAATTCCTAAATACTTTGGGTATACTTTAAATAGCTTGCAGTTTTTAAGAAAGTTTATGTCCAAACGGACTATGGAAAAAGAGATAGACAACCAAATTCCATTTTTGGATGTTCTTATTAATAAGTCTAATTCACTCTCTACATCAGTTTATCACAAAAAAACATACACGGGTCTTTTACAAAATTTCTTTAGTTTTGTCCCTTCATGTTACAAAACTGGTCTTATACGTTGCTTGATTGATCGAACATATAAAATTAACAACACGTGGTTTGGATTTGATAAGAATATAAAAAATCTTTCTTTAGTTTTAAAAAATAATCAATTTCCGCAAAAAGTTATCGACACTGAAATTAAATTATATGTTGAAAAGAAAATTAATCCACCTGTTATAAATACTGTTGATAATACTAATATAAGATATTTTAAGCTTCCATTTATTGGATTTTACTCAAATTTCACTAAAACTAAAATTGATAAAATTATTAAAAAGTATTGTAAAAATGTAATAATCAAATTTATATTCACAACCGATAAATTAAAAAACAATTTTTGCATAAAAGATCCACTTCCTAAGATGCTTAAATCTAACGTTGTCTACAAATTTTCTTGCGCTGGCTGTAACGCCAGTTATATTGGAGAAACCTCCAGACATTTGACAACACGGATAAATGAGCACCTTACGAGTGACAAGCAATCGCATATTTTTAAACATTTAAATTCATCCATTAGTTGTAAAACACTAACTAATTATGATTGCTTTCAGATTTTAGATACTGCCTCTACCATTAACAAATTAAAAAAAAAAGAAGCACTTCATATTAAATTGGAAAATCCTTCTTTAAATAAACAGACATCTCATTATATTATAAATTTATCTATCTAACTTACTATATTATTATTATTATTATTAATATTTTAATATTAGGAAGTTTATTTTGTCATAATTTGTAATATAATTTTTAATTGGTTTGTAACAAGTTTATTTGTCCGTTAATTTTTCTCTGTATTGTCTTCAGTTTTTAAATTTATTTACCAGAGTTTTAATTGTAAATTAAATCTTTTGAAAATGTAGTAAGACTACGAAACATGTCAAGAATAAAAAATATTGTGATTTTTATTAAAATTTTTACAAATTTATTGCTAATGCGATGTTCGATAATATATATATATATATATATATATAATATATATATATATATATATATATATATATATATATATATATATATATATATATATATATTTAAACATAGTTTATACTCAAAAAATAGAAAGGTTGAAGTTTATTCCCGAAACCCAAATTGACTGTACTATTTGTGTTCATAGAGTAGTAATATTCAGGTGATAAAAATAATTTTAAAATTAATTTTGAACATTAAAAGTGTTTTGTTTACTTTTAGTAGGGTACTCTGTGGATTTCAAGAATGAGATATCGGTACAACTTAAATTCAATTTAAGTTTATGGATATTTTTTATAGAAAAGCTAATGACCCAAATTTAGTAAGGCTTTTTAACAAAAAATAACGGATAATTAGGTAATTTGCTGGGTTGACTCCCCCTCTGCACGACCTTGCAGATACATTGCCATCTGCACGACCTTGCAGGTACATTGCCATGTGCACAACCTTGCAGCTACATTGCCATCTGCACGACCTTGCAGGTACATATGAAGATATGAGTAAAATGTTCTAAAATTCTAAGAGCGGAATACAAAAAATCAATAAATTAATTTACAGCTTGAAAATAGATTTCTTAGCATACTTGTTCTTTACTTTTTTGTGTGTGTGTTTTAGATAAAGTTTTAAGGAAAATTTCATTACATTAAAAAGTGTCATATTTTTTTATTATTATTTTGAGAAAAAGAATTTATAAACCACCAGGACTTATAGAATGTTTAAAATTATATATGTTAAATAGATAACTAAGAAATAACAAAATTATATAAACAACATGTAAGAAAAGTGTTAATATCAAGTGTAAATATTGAAATTATCGATTTTAAACTTTAGTCAAAAAGCTTATCGCAGCGTTAAATTTGTCGCCTCACCTAACTTGTAAACTAGATTATGGAATTAAAATTGTTTTGAGTGCGTGCGTCTAATATTTGATCAAACCATTAATTTCGTCTTAAAAAGAATGCTGGGATATAATTAAGAAAAACTAGGCAGAATGATCTATAAAAAAATATTAAAAGTTTTGAACAACAATAAATTGATTATATACATTATACATATAAATTCATATAAAGCAAATAACTACTTTGTATCTATTGCAAATATCGCTACCAAAATATTTACACAATCTAATAATTACGAAAAGATTATCATAATGAAGGTTTTTGTACTAAGTTTATACGATCAATCTGCTGACGAAAAAATTTACAGCCGTATTTGTGAAGTAATGTTGTAGCTGCTTCAAAAAACTCATGATTCCACCAACAATAAACTATAGGAGCGAATAAACTTGAAGTTGAAGAAAGTATTTTTATTGCGGCTCTTGCTGTTTCAAATTTTTCAGCTTTTTTGTCAGACAAACTATTTCCACAAAACTGATCAACCATATAAAATATACCTAATGGTGCCCAGCACACAATGTACACCAACAAAAGCAGTAACGAAGTTTTTGTTGCTTTCATCTCTAGAAGCAGTTCAGCTTTAGACTTTATTCGCGTATCTGTGTGTATTTTGAATGTATCTTTATCTGTTTCGGTGGAATCTATAAATATTTTAGATCCATTTGTATTTATTTCACAGTTCCTATCAATATGGTGTTTTAAGTCCTCTTTGATATGATTATCTGCAAGATTTAATCGAGCAGCAATACACCATATTATCATATAATTTATACCCATTATACCAAACGGCAAAAGATCGTAACATACAATCACGCAAAATCCCCAAACTCGAGTAGGGACATAATGACAAGATTCATCACTTTTGTTTTTTACATAGAAAGGCATCGCATCTACAGCTACTGTTACAAACCAAGTAATTATTATAAGAGCAATCATTTTAGTGCGAGAGACAACTTCGCGATATCTAAATGGATTTTTGATCGAAAACAATCTATCAAAACTTACAAGTAGTAAGCTTATTTTTAAGACATGACCGGTATGCATGTAAGTAAATCGGGATGCATCACATAACCACGTTGGAACATCTTCCTTGTAAGCAATCTTTTTAAAAATGTACAAAGGGAAGGCTACAAATCCTTGCAGAGCAGAAGCAGCCAAAAAAAAAAGAATAGGATAGGCTTTTACTTTGTTTCTTTGATTTCTTGTACATAGAATAACAAAAATTGTTGTGATATTAAATATGGTAAACACAACACAAATAAGAGATGAAAAAAACCATGCGGTCGAACTATCGATCATTATAAAGTTTGCTTGGAATAAAACTCCAATAATTTTCTTTTCCTTAAAGAAATTACATAGATAAACTACTTTCAGAATAACGCAAAATTTATAATTAGAATCAAAACAAATAAAATTAGTTAGAAAGCAAAGTTTAGGAGGCAGTTTTTCTAATTGGCTTAATTTTTTATTTCAACAAATAAACTTAGTATATATATATATATATATATATATATATATATATATATATATATATATATATATATATATATATATATATATATATATATATATATATATATATATATATATATATACATATATATATATATATATATACATATATATATATATATAAATATATATATATATACATATATATATATATATACATATATATATACATATATATATATATACATATATATACATATATATACATACATACATATATATATATATATACATACATATATATATATATATATATATACATATATATATATATATATATATATATATATATATATATATATATATATATATATATATATATATAATATATATATATATATATATTTCTTCCTGATGAACCTACTGATGGTGAAACACAGTGTTGAATTAATCAAAAATTAGATAAGTGTTTTTACTAATTTATTATTGCTCTGTTCTTTTAGAACATTGAGCACTCTATTTGTAGAATACACTTACATAATTTATAATTTATATATATATATATATATATATATATATATATATATATATATATATATATATATATATATATTCAAAATCTATAAATAAATCTATATATATATATATATATATATATATATATATATATATATATATATATATATATATATATATATATATATATATATATATTCAAAAATATTTAAAAACCTTTGAGCTTTTTAGTTTATATTTAAAAAAAATTTTTTTATTGTTTTAAGGACGTCTACTGGTTTTTGACATTTTTTGGTTTTTGAGGTGGTAGCTTTTAGGCATGAATAAACTTGTGTACAATCATGCTTATGTCAAATAGAAGTTCTTTCTTAAAATTGAATAATTAAGTTCTGAGAACAATAATAACAAAAAAACGTAATTACTTCCACCTTCACCTTATATGTGAGGGGAATTATAAATTACATTATCAAATGTTTTAAAATTTTAAATGAAGTTAATATTCATTGAAAGAATTTATATATAACTTAATAATCTCTTGGAGTTTGAAAAGCCAGATAGTTTTTCATTCCGCAAAACAAGTTAGCCAAACAGTTTTCAACTCCTCAAAATGAAGTTGTAAATTTTATACGGCTATAGCTTTTAAACAATTAGAGATTATTGAATGAAAGTTAAAATTGTCACTCAATAAACGTTTAGTTTAAAAATGTAAAAAAAAGTTTTATTAATTCATTACTCTCATATTTTGATTCGGGTTCCTAGGAGGTTTCCAGGAGGAGGATTAATACTTTTTGTTACTTCTGGTTATACCTTTTTTTCCCCAGGAGATGTTTATTACAGTAACTTTTTTGCAAAGAATAACTATTTAACATAAGGCTAAATTCTGAGTTTAGGGTTTGATTATAATCTGAATCCAGCATTTGATCTTTTGTTTCTTATTTTGCTTTGTATAGGTATAAATGAAAATAACTTCTAAGGCGTCTCAAAAAACTCACTCTCAATGTATTAAAAAAACCCTCACATCTCCGTCAATCCTTTTTGTATATAGCATTTAAAAAATAAATTAAAATTTACTGATTATAGAGTATTTGAATGTGTTGATATCCAATATTTGAAAAAATTAGATAAATTTATCAGTTACCATCTTTTCAATCATCAATTACATTTCATCGATTGCTCAGCATAATGTAAAAAAACTTTAAACTTTATTAGTTGTTAAGTGCAGTAAGAAATCAAAACAAAGAGTGTAAACAAATTTTAAAATTTTCTACGTTTTTATTGCTTAGAAGCATTAATATATAATTAAACATATATAAGCAATGCTCTGTTCTTTGACTTGTTTTTATATATTTTTTTAATTCTGTTTTATTTTTGGCCAGCATTATCAAGAAATTAAAATTTGCTAATCATAACAAATTTATAAAGCTTTGCAAATTTTGAAGGTTTAATTAATAAATTTTGAAAGTTCACCTTATTTTAGCACCTCTTACATCTCATTTTTAAAAAAGTTCGCTCTTTTTAGTATTTAAACAAGCTCACCCCTCTCATTTTGAAAATCTTTTACAAACAAAAAGTTACTATATAATAAATAATTCATGTTTTCATTTCGTAACGAAGCATAAATAATTAAAAGTTAAATATTAGATTTAACCATTTTTGTGAACAAATATTAACTAAAAATTGTTTGGGTTCAAATTTTAACTTAAAATTACTTACCTAAGTGCAACCTGTCAATATATATATATATATATATATATATATATATATATATATATATATATATATATATATATATATATATATATATATATATATATATATATATATATATATATATATATATATATATATATATATATATATATATATACATATATATAAACACACACACACACACAAATCGTGTTTAAAAATATACATATATCTAGACACATAAAAAAGAAACGAAAACCACACGTTTTTTTGTCCACCTTTAGTTAAAAGTCTGCAGTATTTTTTGATGACGTCCGAAAACAACACTTCAAGGTTTTCCCTCATTTTTATTTTCACAGCTAAACAAAGTATTAACAAAAGATAAGAGGTAAAGAAAAATCAGCAAAAACCAATAAACAAATATTTTTATTTGAAAATTGTCTAATAATAAAATGTATAGACCTTATAAAGAGAAAATAACTTTTTTAGTGATTTCAAAGGAGTCGAGTTTGTGAAGAAGATAACAAAAATAATCAAACTTTTGTGATTATTATTGCAAAAATACCAAGTTTTTATTTTAACAGTAATGTATCCATCATAGATTTGTCAGTACTCTCTGTATTAAGGATTTTTATGGTTTAATGTTTTAATGTAAATTAATTAATTAATGTATATTATTGCAATAAAAAATTTATGATGGTTTGTCCTTTGAGTTGTTGTTAAAAATTTATCAACAGTTGAGCATTTAGGTCAACAAGTAGTATTTGTATAAAAGCTTTATAACGTGCGATATAACATCTATTTTAGCCCTCCTTTGCTAAAAAAGTTGCGGGTAACTGATCACCTTAAAAAAAAAAAAGCAAGCAGCGTTTGTTTGAAAAGCATTTCGTGAAAAATAAAAAAGTGTTAGTTTTTGTAAACTTCTAGATGAATTTATAGGATATTTCTACATGGAGTTATTTCCACATGGTTTATAAGATATTTACACATAAAGTTTTAAAATATTTTTACATAGATACTACGTTTCTAATAACAACATAAATACTACGTTTCCAATAACAACATAAAAATACATTTTTATTTTACTTACTTTTATCTAAATCAAAAACGAACTTTTTAAGTTTTTGATTGGTCTGTGTTTTTGATGCGTCTGTGTATGATGCGTCTATTTGTGTCCAATGACGTCCTAATATCAATAAATCTTAAAGTACTTCTTTAATAAAAACTTCAAACATAACTATCACATACAAAGTTAAAAAACATAACCAAAAAGTAGCACCATTGAACATACTGTTATCGCCAATTTACTCCATAGACAATATTTACAAACTGAAGGTATATTTTGACAATTAAAATTCCATATACGGTAATTTCTATTTTTACTCACAAGAAACCACATCATAACAAATAACTTCAGAGTTAACAGGAAAAGACTTCATTGATTAATTTTTAAATAGAACTTTTTGTACTCAATTTTTGACCTTCTTTTGTTTTTTAAATGAACTGTTCGCTTAAAACTATAAATTAGTTAAAATGAAAATCAAACTGAAAATGATTTGATTGTTAACTTGCAAAAACTATATGCATTTTATAATTCATAACTAATCGATCAACCAAGATAAAACTAGTAAAATTAAGATATAAAACCAATAGGTTCTGAGAAAACTGATTTGATTTTGGGGATTTGCGCCTCAATAAATATTTTTTTAAATTAGCCTTCAGGCCCATAGCAACCGGGTGGGCAGCAGGGGCATTTGCCCCCCCCCCCTAATAATTTTTTAAATAAATAATCTTGAAGAAATTGACTGAAAAAATGACTAAAAATAAAAAAGGTCCCTAAAACTATTTCGGGGTAGTACTGCACCCCCCCCTCCCAAATAATATTTGTTTCTACGGCCCTGACCTTATAAAAGCGATCAAAATAAATGTTAAAATTAATCTGATTCATACATACATACATGCATACATACATACATACATACATACATACATACATACATACATACATACATACATACATACATACATACATACATACATACATACATACATACATATATACATATATACATATTTACAAACATACATACATACATACATACATACATACATACATACATACATACATACATACATACATACATACATACATACATACATACATACATACATAAATACATACATACCTAAATACATACATACCTACATACATACATACATACATACATACATACATACATACATACATACATACATACATACATACATACATACTGTATTTGTTTTGAAATAGATAAAATTTGCAAAGTTGATAAGAAGAATATAAAGAGATCATATAAAAAAGGTTTCAGATAAAAAATATTTACATTAGAGAGGTTTCTATTTTTTCTTTTATTAATAAATTTAAATAAAATCTGTTAATTTTTTGTCGTTCTTAGTTAAAGATTCTTTTACTAAATACAATGTTGTCTGTGAAAATTTTTTAAACAGCTTATTTGTTATTTTTATTTATTATTTGAACGTGATAACGTTTTAATGATTTCTAGACAGATTTTTTATTTAATTTTATTGAAGTTGTTATAAAAACCTTTACATACAGTTATATTTATAAGTTCTGACTAAGCTTTGCAATGGTATGGCGTTTTGGCAAAGTTTAGTTGAGAGAAAACTTTTTTTTTAATAGTTTTATATCTCACATTCTTCGCATGTTGTTTAGTCTTTGAGTTGAAGACAAAATTAACATCAGATTTTTCAGTTTTTTTATTGAAAAAGTAAATGAGTTAAAACAATCATTTCCCATAAAATTCAATTTAATAAAAAATTAATATCGTGAAAGATGAGACAAACTGATATAATAAACGTGGGTTTAACTGAAGAAAAAGTTTTAAGTGGACAACTTTATTATTGTTTTTTGTTGTTTTTGTTTTTTGCGCGTAACTAAAAATATAATTTAATTATTTTGCACCAAAAAATGACTCTAAATTTCCCAGTATGCAAAAAGTTTTCGTTAAAAGAATTGAAAAACTTTCAAGTCAACAAACTGTAATGTACGCGTTTAGGGATTGTTTTTACAAACATTAATTATTTTCACCTTACAAATTTCCTATTACTAATAATCAAGATAAACACTTTAAAACAAATTTGTTTTTTAGAAACAAAATATTTGTTTTAATTTTTATTTCAAATTGAAAATTGGGTAGGGGCGGGGCCAGTTGAGTAAATTTAAGAGAGAAAACTGAATCTCAAAAACTGTGCATGATCTAAAGCGAAGTGGATTGGAATGAACAATCAGGTAGTCGGTAAAATGCGTACCGGTAAATGACGAAATTTTTTGCGTACAAGACTTAATATTTTAATTATCACTACAGTTATATTTAAAAAAACGTTTGTTCGTCAACTTTTTAATTTAAATTAAATATAATGTAATTGGATATATTTTATTTATATTAGATTGTATTTTTTTTTTTGAAAAATAATTTATGTTTGCTTGAAGTCCATAAAATATACAGTAAAAAAAAAATTTAACGGTAAATGAAAAATGCAAAATATTACATCATTAACAGCCAATAGCACGTTCGTAAAAAAAATCGCCAGCCAATAGAAACTCGCAATTTATCGACTACCGTAGAATTATATACCTGTAGTTGCAAAAAAAAAACTGTTTAAAAAAACGTTTCTTTTTAAACGGAGCTTTTTTTTTTGGCAATATAATTGCAATATAATTGTCAAAAAAAAAATGTTTTAGAAAAAAAAATATTAGAACGTAATTAGCAGTAGTATTTTATTATATTTTTAGAATGGAAACATATAGGGTTTTAGGTAAACATTTTAGCATTCAAAATAATTTATTCTATTTTACCAAGCAACTTTTTTTTTTTTTTTTCCCTTTTTTTTTTTGTAATTCCCCTTCCCAAGGCCGAGAAGGCCACTACAGATGAGTAGGCTACTTGTGGTTATAACCCTATCTCAACTCTATAACTCCGAAACACGAACCTTGACGAACAAGGCTGCTGCGTGGAGAAACAAGTTAAGCTACTACCAGGGACGTGGTGGGAATTGAACTTGGAACCTCTCGCGTGTGAAGCGAGCGCTCTACCACTACACCACAACCGCAACTTGTTGTAAAGTTTAAGCACCAATGGGTCTTGATGATAATATTCTAAACGTCTGATTACTCCTATCATTTTTTTTTATATATATACTTTTATAAATGAGTAAAAAATATAAAACAATGTAACAAATTTTTGAGAAAATTAAGTAATTAAAAAAACAACGTAAAAACAAAAATTTGGGGTCCATTTTTGATAAAGTTTTAACTGCTATCACCATTTTATTATCTAATGTTATTTTATAAAGGTTTTTTATTATACCTGATGCGCTTATCATCAGCTCTAATAAAAAATTCCTACGCGGTATTTTTATTGAATTAAACATTTAGCCCTTGTGTAAAAAGTAAAAAACTTTTTTAATTGAAGTTTCTAAAGGACTATAAACAATTCTGAAAAAGAAAGAGTTTGAACACCTCCTGATTATTACTTAACATAAAATAATTTCAATCAATCACAATATCTTGCCAAGAATCTACAAATTTCTAACAACAACCGAGCTCATTCAGTTACTTGTTCTTCAAATCAACAAAACTTACCATGTACTGTTTACAATAGGATACCAAGTATTTTACTACAATCCAAATCAAACAAATGTAATGATTCAACAGCTAAGAATTATGTCATGTGCAGTGTATGCAGGACCAACTCTAAATATTTACACTGCACTGGCATAATTAAACTGGTTGTTTTGCTGCTGACTAATTTGTAATACATTTACGATTAAATCAATGGAGATACAAAAAATCTTGATTGATGTAACCATTTAATAGAGATCTTCTATATATAACATAATGGAGCCAACCAAGAGATTGGACAGTTACGGTCATTCATAAATTTTACTGCAGCACTTTAAGAAGTAAAAACAATTTTTTAGTAAAGTTCTCAAATGTAAACAAGCAAATAATTGCTGCTTTTTTTTGAAGTATTATTTATTATATTAAACAATGATTAGTGCTTAATATGTATTCTGGCATTCCTTTAAGAAAAACAGAAGTTGTTTAGAATTTTGAAAAATTTCTATACTACACTGCAATGTAATATTTTTTTAAGAGAAAGGTGAATAGAAAGAAATGAAGTTAACTTCTCTAATACGACTTTAACGAACAGGTTTTTTTTGTGCAAAATACTTTTGACGTTATTCTGGAATTATTTTTTAAAAAGCGACTCAATAAATTACCTACCTTGCTCAAACATAATGACAGACAAAACTTTAGTATATTCACCAGCTAGTTGGTTTAAGCTATCTACAACTGTTAAAGTATTTGAGTTTAATGGAACACATGGAAAAACAAAAGATTTTTTTTTCTTTTATACCTCTTGAAAAAAGAGATAATGGCAGCTTTAGTGCAAAATGGATCGCTGGTATTTTTGTTTTCAGGTCTATTTAAATTTATATAATTGCAGCCATCTTCCAATTGGTGGGCAAAACCACGATTGTTGCTGGAATATTTTGCTTATTTTTTGTATTTAGTTCCTTTTCAAATTCATCTTTATAATTCCTTTCAGAAAATATTATTTCAGAAAAAAATTTATTCTAGCAATAATTTGTTCCAGCAATACATAAATAGTTGAACTAAATTAATTATGTTAATTGAACTGTTAGTTATTAATTTTAAATCATTTTTTTACATATATTTTAAGTCAATAATTTTTTTTCAGTAATTTGTTCCATCAACTTCTTTAAATCCAGTAATATGATGTAGTAAATACAGGTTATGACAAGAATTTTCTTGTCATTTTCTTGTTTTCTGATCATTATAATCATTCTGCTATTGTTAACATGTAATTCAGTACAACCAGCTTCGTGTTCTGCTGCCTTGTAGAATTTCGTAAATATTATGAGAAGTTAAGCCTGACTTTAAATGCCCTTTTGATCTAGGGGTTTTTGATTGAATTAAGACTAAATCTGGTGTCTCAATAAAAACTCTTATCTCGTGCAGATATTAACTCCATTTGGTTATTGTCTCGTAATAGACGTCCTAGAGGAAGACCTTAAGAGTAAGCAAACATTTTGTGTTGACCTACTTTGCACACCTTCTTCATCTAATAGATTGGCGTATATGTAAACTTATAAAAAACCTTTTTTTTCCCAGAATAATGATGGACTCTAACTGAACTCTAACCAGGATGATAATGGACTACGAAGCAACTCTTTCTGTTATCCACTAATGAGGGTACAGCTCTAAAACTCTGCTAAATGATTGTCTTAAATGTCTTAGATTTCCTGGTTGTAAAGTTACCCAAACTCTGTGTAGCTCTCAGAGAAACAGATTCTTTCAACAGCTATATCAGAGTGTTAAAAATGATGTATTCCACATGGTAAGTGTTCCTGTTGGTGCTTTTATATGCATTGTCAATGCTACATAAGAAGCCCTATGTTATGACTTTGGGTTGATTAGCAGGAGTGAAGCAACCAGATAGCACATATAATTGAGGCAAATTTTCTAGAAGATAAAAACATGAACAAAGTTTCTAAAAATGTTAAACAAGAAAACCCATTATTACTTTCAAATTGTCTATGCTTTACAAAGATTCATTGTCTTTGAAATGACTATTTATTCGTCGAATTTTACCTTTTTGATCTTTATTGGTCTCCTTCATCCAAAGACTGCGCTCTTTTTTATGCTCCTTTTGATTAAGTTGACAAAACTCTTTCTCTTTATCTGAAAGCCAGTATTGTCGTTATTGGTTATTTTAATTCTTAACACACTGAATGACTTGACTTCGTTCTCTATAAAAAAGACTTTAAGTAATTCAACTGGTGCTAGAGTGAAGCTTAGTTTCCTACTTGTTAGAAAATGGTTTCTGTAGTTTTAACTTTAAATATCTTAGGAGATCACTCTAACCCCTCCGACTATAACCCAATCATTCTTCTTACAATTATTAGAAAGATTTTGAAGCTTTAATTAACAAACTTCTAAGATCTTATCTTTAGTTCTTTGATGACTTATTAACTATTATAACAGGAAAGTTTTATAATGCATTATCCGTAAACTCGCTTCATTGTTGAATCATTTCTTTCTAACTGCAGTATTAAAGTTCATGGACAGTAGCAGTATTTAACCACAGTAATAAAGTTGAAAGACAGCACTCGTCATTGTTTCCAGCAACTTTTGGGGTAGCACAAGGCCCTATCTATACTCCTGTGTTTTTTCTTATTTATATCATAACTTTCCTGAAAATCTTACATCTAAAGTGGCTTTTTGTTTATTGATGACACAACTCTATACTCCAATAGTGACATAAACATTTTGGATGCTTAAAACAGGATGCTGATCTTGAACGTGTTCTTTCTACTGTGAGAGATTTTTTTCTCGAACTTTGGATTTTTCATGTCTTCATATTTTCTTGATACATACACAATTTAATACACCAATTTAATTCACCGATTTCATACGCCTATTTAATTCTGTCAACTTTTTCAAACCAGTCTTTCCATTAGATTGACGTACACGTTCAATGAGACATATAAACTTTATATAGCTGTATCTTTTGAGCGCCAAAAAATATTTTGATGCAATTTAAAATCTAATTATAAATTATGATTGTGTTTAAAATAAAATAAAAATTCATAAACTAATTTCCAGAGGAAATACTGGGGGCGTTTATGGAAATTAGTCTGCAAAGAGCAAGACTTTAATTTTCAGAAAATTGAAGATAAATATATTGTGTCAACAGTGACAAAAAATTTATCTTTGCAGAGAAATAGATGATTAATTCAACTGATAAAAGACTTTGATGACTGTGGATTCATCTTAAACATCAAACGACTAGAAAATAGAAAGGTAAGGCTGCAGAAACTTTATGTTAAAACAGTTATTATTAAGTTAATAAGTTGGGGGAAATGAAGTAAGAAGATAGCATTTACTATTGCTGTATATATGTATTAGATCTAGTCGCAAACTTAAATTATTCTAAATTCAAATACTAAGAAACGGAAATAAATTCCATTAAAAAAAAGAAATATTTTTTGGTCAAGTTGTTGTTCATAGCATTCGTTGCCCTTGTAATAATAATAAAAACAACTTTTCACAATTTCATTGGCTTATTTACTTCAAAAAATCTAAATGTCACTGACAGAGTTGCACGCTAAACAAGAAATATTTTGTTCATGACAGTAAAAGTACAAAACTTGCAACAGAAGGGAACGCTTTTCCTGTTAAAGTGTACATATCCCGATCTATAAAGCATATAAGAATTAAAGCTATCATAAGCTTAAAAATAAATCACAACTTTTCTAATTGCGCGGTGGTAGCTAACATGAAGGAAAAGATGTTGGAAGATTTGGAATTACAGTAGATGTTGATGTTAACAACAAGTCACGCTATTTAGATAAATTTTACGATGTTAAAAAATGTCAACTTATGAGGAGTAATATTTTCTAAAAAAGATATTGTTTGTTGTACTGACTTACCTAATGTATGTTCCATCGGGAAATTAGGTTAATTTAATTCTGTTGTACGCGTTAGTATTGATGGAGAACAGGAATAACTAAATTTTTGTCATGATGCAACATTACAAAAATGTTATTAATTTATGCCTGTTAAATACATAACTGACTGAAAAAATTATTAACATAATTTCACCGCTTAAATACCATATTTATAAACACTATATAAGTAAAATTTTAGATCTCCTCTTTACTAACAAAAATCTGAAAAAATTTCTTCAAATGTTGTCAGAATATAATGGTGGTGGATTTGATGGACTAAACTGCGCTAAAGTGTTAAGGTCATGGGACGAAATGACATTCCATTCTCCAATTGAATATCTTGAATGTATTAAAACCCTGAGATAGAAGTTTAAAAAAGGTTAAAGAAGATTTAACAAGGTAATTTAGTTATTATACATTATTTTTAACACTTTTTAAAATTTTTTCAAGTCAATTAATACAGATAGTAGATGACTGGCGAGACCCAAGTCTAAAAAAATTAAGAGACACAAATACGTGAGTTCTATTATTTTCAGCCTAATATTTGTTATCCTTTGTTTGGATTAGTTGCTGAATGCGTGTTTGGTTTAGTAGCAAAGAATGAAACTTGATATATTCTACATAGAGAAAATAGATAAGTTTGCCTGCCTCACTATTTTTGAACGCTTAGAGACAATAGTCTCTTAGCGTTCAAAAATTATGACTACATAAAGTTTGAACAACCCTCAATTTGAGGGCGTAACAAATTTTACAAGGTCGTTACTTTTGAATTAAGAGATTATTGCATGAAATTTAAAATTTATTGATGAATATAAATTTATTAAAGAATAGTAGAGAACAGAATAGTACAAGTTGATAAAAATATTTTATCAAACTATTGCTCTCACGTTAACGATAGCGTTAGTGTTAATTTATGACCTTATAAAATTTGCTACCCCCTCAAATTGAGGGGGATTCAAACTTTATGTAGTTAAAAGAGCCCTAATATTTTGGCCGCAAGTGCCCCAAATTTGCAGCACTTCTGACCAACACTTTAGGGCTTTTTTGTTCTCAGGTTCCAATCATCATATTTTTTGCAAAGAATCCTTATTTGACATAAGTATAAACAAATAAATGTTTGGAGTTTGTTTCATGTCTGGAAGTTAGCTCAAACATCAAAAATTGCTGGTTCCTACTATATGTGTATGATGTATTTGCAAATGATGTATTTGCAAAGCAGATTTCGCTTGGATGAAAGT
This sequence comes from Hydra vulgaris, assembly GCF_038396675.1. Taxonomy (NCBI): domain Eukaryota; kingdom Metazoa; phylum Cnidaria; class Hydrozoa; order Anthoathecata; family Hydridae; genus Hydra; species Hydra vulgaris. The sequence continues at coordinate 32,821,012 of NC_088920.1, forward strand.
TTCTCATAATCAGGTTCCATTTCAAGGAGTATCTTGATAGACAGAAGATCCTGCTTGGTGTTATATTAGAACAAACATTCGAAGCAGTGCATAAAAACTTAAACAGAACACTGAAAATGTATTTTTTGCGTTGGAAAAAAAGTATTCATTTCGGTGAGAAATTAAGATGTGTCCTCGTTGATGAATACAGTTGAATGAGATTTCAAAAAGATTTTTAAGGATATATATATATTGAAAAAATACAATATCTTTTTTGTAATAAAATATAATTTTTAAAATACTGTTTGTGACACTTAATTTCTCTGAACTTTTTATTTAAGACTTTTACATATTTTGTAAGGGTCAATAGAAGTTGAACATTTTTCTGCATTCAAAATAGATTTTTATCAAGGGGGCGGGGGATCATTGCATCTATTATCGTGCTAATAATTAGATTTCAAATTTCATCAAAACATATATTTTGACGCTCAAAATACGGCCAAATAGATACGATTCAAAAATATATGTCTTTCAATTCGTTTTCAACGGGTTTTATTTCATGTTTACTTAGAGGAAAGGGCAGCTTAAATAAACCTGAAAAAAAAAACTTCAACCGAAAGACTTTGAAAAATAACATTGTTGGTAGTAAAATAGTTTGTTTATTCTTTTAAAAAAATTTAATAATTGTTATAAGTTAGATATAATTTGTTAAAATATTTTTTACTTTTAAAACAATTTTTAAAATTAAATAAAAAAAACAATTGACTTATACTTAAGAGTGGAAAGTCTTTAAAGAAACCAGCCGCTTTATTATCAATATAGTTACTTATGCAAAAGAGAGTTTTATACGGTAGAAAAATATTTATAAGGTAGAAAAGATAAAAAAAAGGAGCAAAAAAAAATTACGGGCTTTAAAAAATCCTTTAAGTCATACCTTCGTAATGTATATGCGGACTTCAGGAAGACATTTGAAAAAGTTTCTTGTATATGTTTTTTTTACAGAAACTGCGTGATTCTAGTTCAATGACATTTTTAAAAAATTGATGACTATTGGCTGTATGATTGGTAAAAAAAGGTTACAATAGACGGATTCAAATTAAAGTGGATTTTAGTTACTAACCATGTACTACAGGTTACAAAAGTTAAATCTTGCACCACTCAAAGAAAAAAGAATAAAAGGTGGCCTGATAGAAAGGTATAGAACACCCAAACCACCCCCCCCCCCCAGCATATTCAAGTTTTACGCCTCTCTTACCCAGATTCAACAAGATAATCTCTAAATTTGAAATATTTTTTTGAGTGTGAAAATCTGTCATAAAGGGTTCTTTAAGCAAGCAGTAAATGCAACATCCAAAAAAGCAATAGAATTAAAGTTTTATTCGACTTTTATTTGAATGTTTCATTAACTTTGCGTGATTTTATGATTTTTCTACTTCATAAACATCCATTATTAATTATATCAAATGCTGATATTATTTAGCTTGGAAAATAAATTCTTTTATAAAAGTTTGTACTTGTTGTTATTACTGTATATAACATATGTACAACGACTAGTAAAAGCAAAAGTAAGAAAAAGCGAATCCAAGACTTTTCAAAAAACGCGCTTATCGTTAAGTAATAATAAAACAAATATTGACATCAACAAGTTTTATAATACCTGTAATACCTGGAAGCTATCCAAACTTTTGACCAAATTCTTTTCAAATGTTTCTACAAAACGAAAAAAAAAAAAGCATTATTAGAATTAAACATTTATTTTATAAAACTTTTCGTTCTGTTGATTTCAAATAGCTAATAAATTTTATAATGCAATAATAGAAAACGAGTTTTCTATTACCTAAAAATTACGAAAAACTTTTTCTTGGTGATTGCATTAGTATATTTATTTGAATTCTGCTGCTTACTGCACTAAACTCTTTATTCAAGTCAAGTTTTTTGCACTTTTTTATTTCAGGTTTTTATACACTTTTTATCCAAAATAATTATCGTCGGCGTTCCCTCACTAAATGCTTTACCACAAATTTTCAAAGTAAACAAATTGTCGAACTACCGTTACATATTAAAGCTAATTAATACAATATTAATGTACAACAAACTTTAATAACAAAAAAAGTTAAGCTCTGATTGACAGGATATTGCTAAGGAAAAAAGCAATGCTCGAATCGATATTGAATGAATTAAATCTAATTAAATTGAAATTACTCATGTATCAAATCTTTATCCTGTATAATTCGTTCAACTAATCAATGCAGTAAGTAAAAGTTATGTTTTGTGAGGTCTTTAACCTCCTGAAAAAGGTGAGCTGGAATAAAGTAGATTTTACAAAGTAATCTTCTGTACAAATCAATACTCAATATTTTTAACAAATACTCATTGTTTCTTTCTACTTTTCTACTATTCTTTTCGCTATTGAATAAATTTTTTGAATTTTTATACAGTTATTAAATTTATTTTTATTATGAGCGGGGTCTGTTTTTTTAAATAAGCAAGTTTTATAAGATATTTTTTCGGCCATTTTTAATCTTATTATTTCTACATTCAATTTCTACGTTTTATGGGAATATCTTTTAATAAAAATTCTAATAATAAAAAAACATTCTAGTTATTCTTTTGTTAAGGGAGACAAAAAAGGTGACAGGATAGCATTCTGTATCGTGCTGCCTCGTGATTATATATATATATATATATATATATATATATATATATACATATATATATATATATATATATACACATATATATATATATATATATATACATATATATACATATATATATATATATATATATATATATATATATATATATATATATATATATATATATATATATATATATATATATATATATATATATATATATATATATATATATATATATATATATATATATATATATATATATATATATACTTCTTCCTTGATCTTATTAAAGAAATAATTAATATTATTAGAAAAGGTTTTCTCTACTAACTACAATGTTATTTACATCCGTAAACATTCAAATATGATTGTGCAAAATGTGCGAGACAACGCACGACGGAAATTACTACGCGCTTTTTTTTTTTTGAATTTTTTCTTTTCAGTTACTTTTCAATAATTCTTCACAAAATAGAATCCTTTAAAAATAAAAAAGACATGTATTTTCAATTAATTGATCCTTTTTTAAAAACAGGCAATGTTCAAAAATAAGTAAAAACTAAACTTTGTATGACTGTGTCCTTAAGCGCGAAAATATTTTTTGATAAAATTTGGAAAATAATAACACTCACATCAAATATGCAAAAATCTCAAGTTTAGATAAATAAAATGTTGCAAATAGTATTTTAAATATAAGAGCGTTAAAAAAATTATTTTTTGTATTTTTTCTTAGATAAATATATTCTTAAAAATCTCCTCACCATCTTTATGAAAAGTAATTAACAAATATGGCTCTTAATTTTTTACCATGATAGACATTTTTATCGGGCTCAACAAACCTTTTCACTGTCTTTTTAATGTTTTTGGATATTTTTTCTTACATAACACCTAGGAAGATCTCTTGTCAAACTTGTCATTGAGGTTTATTCTGATTGAGTGAAATTTTCATACATGTGCAATCCTTTTTGCAAATTGCATTGGCTTCAACTAAGGCATATATATATATATATATATATATATATATATATATATATATATATATATATATATATATATATATATATATATATATATATATATATATATATATATATATATATATATTAGTAGTAGTAGAAAATCACTTAACAAAATTTTTTTCCATTTAACACTGTGTTTCATCAACAAAGATTCATCAGAAGATATATATATATATATATATATATATATATATATATATATATATATATATATATATATATATATATATACATATATATATATATATATATATATATATATATATATATATATATATATATATATATATATATATATATATATATATATGAATTTAACAAACTCATCGTTTGTTTTTCGCAAAATATATCAATTTCTATCCCAAATCAGCATTCAGCAGATAATTCAAACAGAGGTAAATTCAAACAGAGGCAAATTTAATATCAATTAAAAATAATGTGATTAAAATACTCAGTTCTATAAAAAAATTCCCCCGAAAGAATCCTCCGAGAAAAAGTCCCCCGAAGAAAAAATCCCCTGACAAAAAATTCCCCAAAAACCCTCAGTCAATGTACACTAATTGCATGTTCTACCTATTTTTCAGTCGATTATGAAAAATAAAGGATTAATGTTTAGCTTGTAACATAATATGTGTGTATGAAATACTTATATTATAAACAACTATCATACTGTTATATCGTTTATTTTATGAGTTGTAAAAGAAAAAACTACAAGGGAAATTTATCCAGGGTGATTTTTTTCCCCGGGGAATTTTTCCTGGGGTATATTTTCTCGGGAAGATTTTTTCCGTCCAAGGTATCGGTGTCTCTTAAAATTATGTACAATGGGTGTCTCATCAACTATCCACTTTATTAATTCAGTTTAAAAAACTGTATTACTTGAATGTATCAAAGGTGGGTTTTATCATTTCCTAAAGTTTTTTTGTTTGTTTTTGTTATAAGTTTACATTTGTTGCCATAGTGAATAAATTACTTTTACAAATACAAATAAGAAGATTATACTGATCTTATAGTCAGAACTATTTACAGGCGTGTGGATATGAACCATATCAGTATTATAATATAATAATATAAAACCACTCATTTTGTTGATTGTCTAATCAACAAAGTAACAAGTATTTTACAATAAAAGTTCCAAATATACAATGTGAAAAATGAAAAGTGCCTGGCCAAGTTGAAAGTACAAAGAGTACCTGACCACATTATCCATTAAATAATTAAATTTTTTAGTTTATGTTTAAAATAAGAAAAGTATAAGATATATCAAAGTTAGAAAAAAAGTTGATTCCTAAGATATTGTGCACAATTTGTAATACAAAACTGATTAAACTTGGTTCGATAAAAACATATATTATTATTACTAAGTGCATATTTATTTATTGGTTTTACACAAAAAAGATCTTTAAAAATGGATAAAGATAAAGATCGTTTTTCCATATGTGTAAAGCCTAAAACATTAAAAACATTAGACTAATATATATTTAAAATTTTCATTTAATTAAAAAAATGATTTGGAATGAGTGTATCACATGTCTCTAAGGTTGAAGAATACCAGACAACACATGAATTAAGATTTACATAAAAATTATAAAAGTTTAAATTATTCCATAAATTTTAAAAATAAAGGTTTAGAATTATAAAAAAAATTAATAAATAAAAAGTAACTTAATATCTAATTATAACCGATTAATAAATATTAATATTAATGAAACAAATACAAAAGCATAAACTAGTTTATGCTTTGTAGCTACAATGTAAGCTCTACTATTTTCTGCTTTAGAATTTAAGAACACCATGTGAATGTAACAATGCGTGATGATTTAAAAATTTCTTGTAAAAACGCACAAAGTCTTTGTGTCCCTTCGTCACGAATATAATGTCGCTTCGTCACGAAGGAACGCCATAACTAAAACTAATTTCTGGACTAATATATTAAGATTATTGATATATCAATATGTATTATCATATTGGTATTATTTATATATACTATTGATATATATTAATACTTGCCTTGAAAAAACACATCTCAAGGGGAGAGGGGGCTGCCCGCTCTCGGAATGTATTAATTTAAACTGTAATACTTAAAAAAATTTAATTACTTTCTTCAAACCTAATAAAAAAATATATATCAAAGACAATAAACAATATCAAAGAAGTTTAAAAAATGTTTTAAGCACTCTTGGACAGAGGCAATTTTACGAGGTGTGTGTGTGGGGGAGTGTGTTCCTACCCCCCTTTTCCCTCCCCAAACCTCCTTCCCCCGAATAAAGTGATTTTCAAGCTATAGCCGGTTTTTTACGTATTAAGTCGGCTCGGCTGATACTTGACACAATTCATTCGGATAAATTTTCGTTTTGAGAAACTTTTTTTTGTTGTTGTTTTTAGCAGCCAGTCAGTAGTCGGTTTTGAGGATTCACCCCTTCCCCCCTCCCCCTCATTTTATTCATAGAATTGCCTCTGCTCTTGAAGAGTGGTTTTTCCTAAAAAACCAAGGCTTGACTTTTTTAAGACAGCTGCCATGAACGACGCTAACCCTCAAATAATTTTTTTTTTTTTTTAAACAGTAAAAAAGTATAACAAATAAAAATTGAATTCTTATTTTCTAAAAACTGAAAAAGTCACAAAGCTGAAATTTGCCAAGGACGCAAAAAATAAATAAGCAAAAGGCGTCAAAAATCCAGCTTTGCCTAAGCTCTTGAACGGGCCAACCTAACATAGATTATTTTCTGTATTCCTTATCAACGTGTTTTCTTGTCTTCCTCATTATCTTTTAGTAAACGTAAACTTTGTATCAAAAAATGCCGAATCCAAACTTTTTTTGTCTAAAAAACTATTAGCGTTGGTTTGGTAAAATTGTACACGCGGTTTTAAATATACTTTAAATGCAGCGTTTCAAAGCTTATTGTTTTTTAGCTATAATAATTAAAAAGAAATTATAGGCTTTAAAATGATTTAAAACGTTTAAAAATGTGGTCGCTTAAAATAGCGATCTATTTTTAAAATTCTCCGCTGTAAATTTTTTCAAACTTAAAAATGGCGCGCAAACAGCTTCATTTTAACACTTTTATTTTATTTTAAAAAAAAAAGTAGTCTACAGATTACTGTTCTCCGTAATTTGTTCTTTTCTTATATTTGCGACGTTTCTTTATAGTACGATGTGCTCATTTAAATTCAATTTCGACAAATATTTCAAGTTTATTTTTAATAGTTTTTTTCAAACAGTTTTTACTAGCATCCTAACTTTTACTTTTTATTTCGTTTACACCAATTCTCTGGTTATTTTTTCAATTGCTCATTAGTAAAAAAATCAATGATGACTAAGTTCTAACTCCATATTTTTTGAAGTCTTTGCAATTTTTGCTGTTATGCTTTTATCTTAAAAGCTCAACCTTATGAAATCTATTCAGTTATATTATTTTCAATGCTTACATCTTTTTTGCTTTCTTTTGTTTTATATTTAAGTTTTTCTATCAGGTTTCCACGAACTTTTAAAGTTTTTAAAGTTTGGTTCTTGTTCTTTTAATAGTTTTGGAGTTTTTGAGTATTTTGTTCTCTAAGCTTGCAGGTTTTTAGTTTTTTAAGATTTTAAGGTTTAAGATTTTAAGAGTTTTTTAAGATTTGTTTGAATGTAAAATCCATTTTTTTGTAAATCAGCTAAAAAACATCTCAGTTTGCGGCTAAGTTTACGGTGTAAAAACGATGACCATGTACGCAACATTAGTATAAAAGAGGACGCGAACTTTCTATTTAGGCGTTCTACTGCGGCGCTCTGTGACAAGATCATTAGGTTTTCTTGGAGCACCTTAATAACCTTAATGAAATAAAAACAAAATGGTGGCATCTTTTTGTTTCACTTTTCCATACCTTTAAACTTGACGACAGCAATTTACAGTCATTTGGAAAATTATCGGACCACCCCTCAGAAATAGTAGTTTATCAGAAAACGTAAATTTATGTTTACATAATTGAACCTGTCATTTCGAAAAGGACATAAGTCCAAAACTTTTAACAGTTAATTTGTAAATTTAAATTAAAAATTTTACATGATTTGTGCTTTTTTTTTATAAAATAAAAGTCACATATGTTCAATATTTATTTATTTAGTTCTATATTTATTTCCTTCTTTGTTTAATTTCTTTAGCACCGTAGACATTATTTTGATAAAAATCATGTTTTTGTTGATTTTGAAAAGTTTTAATAAATGGGCTTGTGCCCTTTTCGAAATAACAAGTTCATTTGTTTTGCTGAAAGAGGACGAAAAAATGGTTCGACTAAACGAAGTTCGACTTAACGGAGAATATTAAAAGTAATCGATTAGACGATTTCAAGTGACCAAATGAAACAGTTTGAGATAATAAAAGTTCGAACCGGTGTTCGACTTACCGGAAATTAACTGTAATAGTTTTTTTTGTAAATAACATAAAATTGTTCCTGTTATATACTTTGGTTAATAAATTAAAGAAAGCTATTATTTTTATTGAATATTACATCACCTAAATGAGATCACCTAAATTTTACTATTCTATATTAGTAAAGTTAAGTTGAACTAATAGACACCTTTTAATATAAAATACAATAAAAACGCAATTAAAAAATGTAACATATGTTTTAAAAACGATAAAAGAATTGGTAATGTTAAAAGGAACTAGATTGAAATTGTCATTTTTGACAATTTCAATCTAGTTCCTTTTAACATTATGAGCCATGTGACAATTTCAACTAGATTGAAATTGTCACATGGCTCATTTGTTTATTAACAGTGGGTTTTTCCCACTCTATGTACATGCTTTCTTTGAGTTTTAATATAAATTTGTTGGAGGCCGAATACAAAATTGAAAAACTAGCATGATGAAAACTATTAAAAATGCTTTCAATTGAATGAATATGTATATCAATATGTGAGTTTTTACTCTTTTTTTGGTGCTCGGTTATTCGTGTCTTTAAATTGCAAATAGTTTTGCCAATATAACAGGATTTACAGCCTGCGCATTCAAATTTATAGAAAGCAAATGATTTAAAGTCTATAGGAAAGGGATCTTTTGCGGGAAAAAAGTTGAAATTTTCAATGAAGTAAAAACCAATCTCACGGTGACCAATTTACAGTATCTTTTAATGGTTGCGTTTAATCTTTGTTTGGTTAAATCAGATATTTTTTCAATATAAGGAAGTTTAAAATATTGATAATTTTGTAGGTTTTCCGAACGCGATGAAATGTCGACATTGGTGTTGTTAATATAAAAGCTATGGATTTTCTTAATCAACCAAGTCGCGTACAAATTGCGTTTGAGAATTTTAAAAAGATCGTTAATACCATGACTAAGACCGAGACTAGTATTGCTTATTTTGTAAGCTCTATCGATTAAACATTTAACCAGACTTACTTTGTATGAAAATGAAGTCAAACTAAAAAAGTTTGCGTTAAGTCCCGAGAAAGTTTTCTTATGAAAAACAGTGGTAATTATGAAATTGTTTGTTTTATTTAAAGTTAGGTTTAAAAAAGATATTTTTGATTTAACTTCTTTTTCCATTGTAAAGTTAATAGAACTATGTTTATTATTGATATACTCCAAGAATAAATTGGCGTGATTTTCGAAAGTGAAAGCAGCAAAAACGTCATCTTCATAACGTTTATAAAAAGCTGGTTCTTCTCAGTTATATGAACCAAGCCATTTATCTTTAAAATTTCCTATGAAAAGATTAGCAAGAACAGGTGCTAAGGAAGAAATCATAGCAACATCATCAATTTGGTCATAAATTTGTCCTTTGAAGAGAAAATGAGTTTGTGATGTTGCAAAAATAAAGAGTTTTTTTAAATCACTTTTACTAATTTCAGGATTGACTTTACTATTTATAATGCTATTGACAGCAATATTTATTGTTTCTTGTAGTGGAATATTGGTGTATAAACTTGTAATACCATAAGATACTAAGAAATGTTTATGAAGGCTAACTTGGTTTACTTCTTTGGAAAAAGTAAAAGAATCTTTAGTACAGAATTCCGAAGGTATTAGTGGAGATAGTTCTCTAAGAAAATTAGCTAATTGATAATTATAAGTACCAATGGATGATACGATAGACCTGAAACTTATATTATTGTCAGAAAAAATCATCTTACGTAATTTTGGAAGGTCATAGATGGAACCTGGACGAGAGCCTGGAAGATATATTTTACTATAGTTGGATTCATCAAAGAAATCTTTTTTTTTTGAGTTTCCTTAAAAAGTTTTGAAGTTATGTTTTTGAAGTTATGTTCCTGAACTCTATAAAGTTATGGAATTCTGAAAAAGTTGCTTTTTGAGAGTTTCCATAGATGGGCGATATTTATATATAGGAATGAGCATGTAAGAAAGTTCAGCTATAAGTTGACTGGAGTTGTTACTATTTTTTGAATTATTGTGAATATATCGGTTTATGAGTTCGAAGGAAGAATTTATATTGGTTTTTTTAAGGTGTTGCGGTGGAATAGAATAATTCAGTCCATTTTTAAGGATGTCTAATTCGTCTTCTGAAAGCTTAAATGAAGAAAGAGTCTTAATAATATCCGAAGTATTAAAAGGTATATATATATATATATATATATATATATATATATATATATATATATATATATATATATATATAATTGATTTTTTGACGAGATTAAATAAAAATAACTACATGATTTTTACTACTAAAAGTTTCATGCGTTTAGCAATCATCAGGTAAAAAATACATCAAAAAATCAATTATATAGCTCTGATATTATTCATCGAACACTCTTGCTGAATATATGCTCACAGCAAAATTAAACTTACTTATTTATATATATATATATATATATATATATATATATATATATATATATATATATATATATATATATATATATATATATATATATATATATATAGTTAAATTATTTATGCTACCTACTTAGTTTATTTATGTTAAAAAATGTTACATGTTACAACCGTGTTAGTGTGTGTTTTGCACACACAAACACGGTTGTAACATAATTCGTTTAGATATAAACGTAACTTTATCTATTACAAAATACAGTGAATTTCTTATGAACTATGAAAGCGCATACATGCATCTGCCTTTATAAAAATTTGATTAAGAAAGATCTCAAAGAATTTGAGATAAAGAAGAAAATTTTTTTGTTTTTTATGTTTATTTTAGGTGCCCCGGGAAAACCAAACGGTCTTGTCACAGAGCACCGCGGAAGAACATTCAACCAGGAAGTTTACACCTCCTTCCTTACCAATGGTACACCAGGAGCTCGTGGTCTCAGCAGTTATATCACTTGTCTCCAACACGAATACACAACTAGTGCAGTAGATAAGATTTATTTAGACCTTTATAATGATGATAGCCAAAAGAGTGAGGAGGATATTTTTTGATTATCATTTTTTTTTTTTATACAAGCAAAGATATTTTTAATTCCAGAATTGAACAAAGTTAATGATTCGCTAGATTTAACTGTGATGAGTATAATCGAATATTACCCTATAAAACACAAAGAATGCGCTGTTCAGACATTACAATAGGCTATTCATGATGCTATAAAAGTAATGGTAATAAATGTCAGTTCTTCGATAGGTAAGCTTTGTTAAAGAAAAAAACAAAAACCCCAAAAGTTGATCCTATATTAAAACGCCGCGAAATGAAATTTCTCACGAAAATCAAAAAGAAATGTATCAGTGTTTATAAACTATTTTTCCATTCTTATCTTAACTGAGTTTGTTTATTATTTTAACTTTTGTAGTTAAAATACTTTTATTTAAAATTTAATGAGAATGTATCTTTCTTATAAACAAAATAAAAATGTGAAAAAAGTTACAATATTGCGGTGCCCAATTTTTCACTCCTGGGAACTAGTACTAGTACCGGAGTTACCAGGTTGGAGAAAACTAATGAAATAGAAATAACAAGTCAATTGAAAACTTGTTTTTAAGTAAACCTTCAAGTTTAGTTTTATGTGATAGTAAATTTTGACTTAAAAAACTTTGAGTAAAAAAAAAACATCGTAACATTCTTAATATTAAAAGTTAATCATACTTTAAAAATTCTTAGTAAAGTAAGGTTTTAGAAAGCTCGTGCATGAGCTCATAATTTCATGATAAGTGGAACTTTGAAGTCATTTTTGCACATCTAGAAAAAACCTGTTTAGTATTCATGCTAGTGAGAAACCATTGTGTTGTGTCACCTTTCGAAGTTAGTTCCTTAGTTCTATGCTTTCAAAGATCCGTTTTATAGGTTTTTGTAACTTTCTAAGTTAAGTTTTTCATATCAAAGTTTACCAGTTTCATTTTTGAACACAATTAATATCACAATCCTTTGTTTTCTAACTCAGACCACAAATTCTTTGTTGTGTAACTTAGTAAGGTTTTGTTGTCTTTTTGACGATGCAAGTAATTATGACAATGATTTTAGTCTTGTTTAGACTTTTGAAATTTATAAGCAAATCCATATTAAACTTTGTATAGTTTATTTTGCCTTTGTGTAGATACCAAGACAAACAAAAAACTTTATTCCAACGCTCGTTTATGCAAAGGAAAAAGGCTTCTTTCATTTGTTTAGCAAAGTTGCTACTACCTAATTGTTTTGCCAGCTCTCAGAACTGTGTCAATAATTTTCTTTTTTAATTTTTATTTAGGTGCCTCAAGAAGTCCTTACGATTTTATCACAGAGCGCTGCGGATAAACATTTATTTGGAAGTTCACGCCTCCTTCCTAACCAATGTCGCAAAACTTGCCCAGAGGTGGAGTAATATTTGATTTCAATAATTGATTTTATCAGAGGTGGGGTAATAATTTATTTCATCAAGTAAGAAAAAACTTAAAAAAAGTGTGTTTCACAAGGTTTTATTTAAGGACTATTTTTGTTTTAACTTATATTAATGGCCTAAAAAAAGTTCACCCTTATCTTTTTAGAGAAATTAAGAAGGAGCCATATAAAATTTTTTTGGCATTTACTACATTATTTCCACAAAAGTGAACAAAACGATTTCCAAATAAAATTAGATATAAAAAAAAAACAAAAACAATGTGTACTACATTTTTTTTTTTAAACTATTTAAATACATTTAATATATATTTTTAATAATATATATTTTAATATTCATAAACAATGCAAATATTTTCAGTTGACGATACAATGATTTATATATTAAGTTAAGCAAACCTACTTATTCAAAAAAAATAAAAATAAAAAAATCAAAACCAAAAGACACTGAAAAAACTGATGGAAACGTTTTAAAATAACCTACAACTAAATTATAAAATAATATATTTTAGGTAATTAATTTGAGAATTTTCAAATCACTGAAAACCAAAGTGAAATAGGAAAGAATGAAAACACGACTCTAAATAATAAAATAAGTTATTATAGAGTTAATAGACCGGGTGAATAAAAATGAGCAATTGCTTTTACTCAGTAATTGATCAGCTTTACGTGAATAAAAACTAAGGAGTTATGCTTAAATTTTTATTCACGTAAAGTTAAGCAATTTACTCAGTAATTGTTCAGCTTTACATAAATAAAAAGTTAATAAAAATTCTAGAAGTTTTTATTTACGTAAAGCTGACCAATTACTGAGTAGAAGCAATTGCTCATTTTTATTCACCCAGCCTATTATATATTTCAGCACGCAGTATTTCAACGTCAACTAAATTGTGCTCAGGAACTCGAGTTCTGTTCTAGTGACGCTGCCGTTAGCATCGTGCTTGTTCATCAAGTAAACGTGTGGGGAAGCGTTGTATTTGCTGAAATGCATAACCTTACACTTTTTGATGTTGAGTTCTATCAATCAGGTTCGAGTACAGGTGTAAATACTATCTATTTTGAATTGCAGACAAGCCTTGTCTTTAGTGGTTTTAACGACGCTCAGTATCGTCATACATTTTAAATAAGTTTTTGCTACTGATGTATTCCGGTAAGTCGTTAATAAATATTATGAACAACGTAGGACCTAGCACAGAAACTTGTGGAACGCCACTGGTAACTTTTACCCAGGTGTATAACGTAATAACTAAAAGAACGCGATGTGATCAATTTAAAAGGAAAACACTTATCCAGTTCAGAATGTTACCGTCAATTCCGTTGGGTTCAAGTTTTTGCAGTAATCTTCTGTGAGCCAAGGAAAAGCACGTCTATCGGAAGCTTACAAGAAACGCTGAAGATCAGAAAGTCCATAGCCTAAAGCAGATTTGTAACGCAGTTTTTTTAATGACGAAGCCGTGTTGGCAATTGGCAATAAGTGTATGGGCAACAATGTGCTGCATGATCTTTTCTTTAACCATTTATTTCATTATTTTGCACGGTACAGAGGTGATGGAGATAGGCCTGTAGTTTGCTGGGTCGAGTCTGGACCTTTTTTTGAACAGTGGCGTCACTTTTGCCAAAAGTCACGCTTTTTGGATTACACCTTGATTGATTTCTGAAAAATGATGGCGAGTGGTGTAGCCGCCGCATCGGCACATGCTTTAAGAACAATATAGGTTAATACCGTCATCTCCAGTTGATTTATATGCGTTGAGAGCAGATGGGTGTTTGTGAACCGAATTGTAGTCGAAGATGACGTAGGAGATTAAAGCGGTTTTAAGTTTGATGAAGAGAGGTAGTGGTTAATCTGATGGTTCAATTATGAGTACTGACAAGAGCAGGCTGTTAAGTATGTTGGCTACAGATACCCGGTTGCTACTTATTTCCCCAGAGTGTAGGCACATAGAAGTTATTTGTTTATCGACGGCGCGTTTTTTGTTTGCATAGGCGTATAGACGCTTAGAGTTCCGTTTGTTGTTTTCTAAGTTGTGTTCAAAAGCTCTAATTGCAATGCAGGAAACTTTTTTGACGAGGTTTTGAGTAAGGTTATACTCTTTGACAAGAAGGACAATTCGCCATTTGCTTTTGCGGTTGAGGTACCAAAGTTTTTTCTTACGTTTGATTAGTAAGAGTAGTTCGCTGATTAGCCAAGGTTTCCTGCGTTTGATTGGCTTGGAGTAGCATGCCTCTAAGCTAATCAAACGCTCTCTTTTTGATAGTATTCGTCAGCATATCGGTCTTTAAATTGACTAACCCAATTGACTTGGGAGAGTTTCTCGTTTAGACTAGCGTAATTACCTTTTTTATTTATAAATTTTGAGTTAATAAAACGAGGAGAGTTGTTGGCGTTTTTGGCTAGCTGGTGTTACCATGTCAGAGTGCAGTGACCTTGTGAGACACTACCAAGAGTGGGACCAATAGTAGTGTGGTTTGTTTGATCGGTCGTTTCGGTAACTACGAGGTCGAGTGTATTTTTGAACTGACCGTTGGCGTGGATGAAGGTGGGATTGATTACGTGCTGGTGTAGATGTAGATCAAAAATGATTTCGGCAAATTTAGTGCCAAAACTAGTTTGCACTAAATTTGCCATATGACGTTGGGAAGGTTGAAGTCACCTGTGATTATTAGATCGTTAAACTTTTTGTTTTCTACGGCTTTTTTAGCATAGGAGATTTTACTATTTCATCAAAAGTCAGAGTATTATTGGTAGGTGGGCGATAGATGTAGCCGATTAAAAGAGATTCTTGTGGGAGTTTAAGTTCGAGCCAGACCTGTTCTGAGAAATTGCATTGGAAACCGTTATGTAGTTGAGAGTAATTAATTTTGCTGGCTTTAATGCTTTTCTTGACAAATGGCTACGCCTTCTCCACAACTAGAGCGATCTTTTCTGAATTTATTGTAGTTAGGAAGAGCAGATGCTAAGATTCGTCAAACCAACTTTTAGTAATGAAAATGGTGTCATAATCGTAGAGGGACGTTGATAGGGCAATTTCGGAAAATTTATTAAAATTTAGAGATGTGTTTGTGTAAAAGCAGTTTAATAACAGTTTAGAAGAATTTTTTTGAAAAGTAGAAGAAGGCGAGCTAATGACTATAGATAAACTGTCATGTGTTAAATGTTGCGATTGCTCACTGGTTTGTTTGGGCTGCTGCAAGTGCTTTTTTCCGGTTAAAAAACGGGTATTTTTCCTAGCCGTTGGTGTTGATTTTTTTGCTGACGTCAATGCATTTTAATCAGCAAAAAAATCAACACCAACGGCTAGGATGACAAAAACGAAAGGGCTGGTCGAGTTTACCGTTAGCTTTAAGACCGTTATTGAGCTTATAATTTTCGTTTTTCAATTTGTTAAAAAAAGTCTTGCTATGAAGGAGTTCTATATGGCTGTGTGAAGACAAAAACGATTATATACTTGTAATAATAAGAAAAAAAAGATGAAAAAAAAGAGATTATACATACATTTATATTATATACAATATATATACATACATTTATATTGAGAGAGTAATATCATTAAAAAACTTTGTTATGGTGGATTGTGATAATAACATTCTTTTAAAAGAATTTCTTTTTTAAGTTATCTTGATTTTTTATTAGAGCTTTACTTTATTTAAAAGAAACATTGAAAATCTAGCACAGTGAGATCCATAATTAAGAACAAAAAACCGTTTAAATTCTTTTTTAAATCAATCAAGAGTGGTTTCCTTTAATTTCTAATACCTGAAATAAATTACATAAATATGACCCGCGATACTTAATTGAGTATGAACTCAATTTTAAACTATATCTTGACACAAACAAAGTTGTTGACTGAGAATCTTGTGCTATATTTATGGCGGATTTTACTAAAATAGGATTTAAATATTTTTAGCGACATTCCTAGCTTAGTTCTATACATAAAAACTAATATTTCATGTAAATTTATTTTACAAACATTTAAAGCTCTAAGTAAACACAATAAAGACTCACAGGGTTCTGCTCTATTTGCTCCAAATATAATTTAACATGCATGTTTTTGTTTACTATAAAACTTTTTTAATTTTGTATGATTGGTACTTGCCCAAGCGATATTACAGTATGTTAGGTAACTTTGGATAAAAGCAAAGTATAAACCTTTTAGTGATTTAAAAATAAGAAACGGTTTAGCTCTATAAATCATTCCTATATCTTTAGAATTTTTTGTTTTTTAAGACAGTTTATATAAAAAATTCCATCTAGAATTTTCGTCTAATTCAACGCCTTGAAAGTGACCGATAATTCTCTTTTTATTATAGCTTTATTTATAATAAGGTTTGGTAATTTTAATGGGACGTTATCAGTTTTCAATTTTTGGAACAAAATGAATTTAGTTTTATGAGCATTTAGAGAAAGTTTGTTACTTACAAACCACTCATTAACTTTATCTAATTGTTCATTAATATGTTTAAAAAGTATTTTAATATCTTTGTGAGAATAAAAGAGATTAGAGTCCTCTGCAAATAGAATAAAATTTATAAGAATTGATAATAATTAAAAATCATTTATGTACAGTAAAAACATCAATAGCCCTAGAATAGAGCCCTGTGGAGCCCTGTGGAATAAATTATTGAGTGTTTAACTGTTTCTTTTGAATCGTAGCATATAAATTGTTTTCTGTTTGTTAAATAGCCTTTAAATCAAAGTAAATCTTTATTTCAAATGCCATACTGTTCAAGTATACTTAGCAGTATATCATGGTTTACTGTATCAAAGACTTTGGACAGATCAATGAAAACTCCTAATGTAAAATAATTGTTGTTTAGAGCGTCCGATATCTCATTTTCAAGCCCAACTACTGCGTGTTCGGTTGAATGCTTTTTTTTGAACCCGAACTATTTTTTTTTTCATTAGTTCATTGGTTTTCATTGGTTCATGATTCATTAGTGGCAAGGTTTTTGGCGATTGCTAAAGAACCGTTGCGAATTTCATTGGTAGCAAGTTCGATAACAAGAGTCGGTGGAGCTGGTTAAGTGGGGGTAGTGACAGATAAAAAAATAGATGTGCTAGTGTTTGGCGGCGTTTTATTATTTTTTTTAGAATTAGCGGCAGGAATGCGTTCTACAACTCTAAAGGAAGAAGAGTAATGAACATATTGTAAAATATCCTTTACCAATCGATCGACGACGGAAGCATCGGTACTAGCCGCGTTGGGAATTCCGGTGGTTATGGCTATCTTAGTTTTTGACTGTTGAAGCCTGGCGTTTACGTTCAGGACATTTATGATGGCATTGTTTAGGGCTGATCCAGTTTTTGCTAGTTGCGAGACAAATGATTTTAGGTTTGGTTGTGAAACGGATGGGTAAGTTGAATTTGCCGGCTGCTGTTAGTTTTTTCAACGGCTGCTACTTTTCAAGCAGTAATTTGATTGTTGTTGCTAAAGAGCGGATCATGGCATCACATTTTTTAGGTAGATAAGCAGCCTTGCCTTTTCCAGGACCTGTTTAATTTTCAAGCAGGTCTATTGGGTTTAAAGAAGGTGAAATGGACGATATTTTGTACAGTTTGTTGGCGGACATTTCGAAATGTTGAGTTTTTAATTAGACGACTGATGTTGGAGTTGACGTTTATTCTTCGGATAAGTTTTGATGTTGGTTAAACAATTTGTTGGTTATTAAGTTGGTTGATAATTGAAAGGATATTTTTAATACATATTTTTTGTATATATAAATAATACTTATATGTATTTATATCTAACAATAGTTTTTCCGTATTTATAATTATATAAATTATTAATAATTATAAAGCACACATACACACAAAACTAGTTTAGTACTCAAAGATTGATTCGAATACAAACAAACAGATTAGAATCAGGTGCAAACGCAACTATATAAAAAAAACTTGAAGCTACAAGTAAAACTCTTTAATGTTTAAAACTTTTATAAAATATTAAAATAGAGTTAAAAGATTGTAAAAAACCGTTTAAAAGTATATAATGTAAGCCCAAATGAATCTTTGATTAGATAAATGTTCATTTATAATATAGTTATATATTTATATATAAATATATATTTGAGTAATCAGGGCCGGCACGAACACGTATTTTTTTGGGGGGTGCGAGTCAAAAAAATTGCCAACTAATTTTTCTTCGTTATTGTTATATGTAACCATTTTAGTATAGTATAGTTGATTAAAGTAACCAAAATTGACTAAAGTAACCAAAATAAGCATTATTTTAATAATATAAAAATTCATATTTAAAAAAAAATGACATCTTTTAAAGACTTTTTTTCAACGGGTTTAGAAATATCCTAATAAACATTTATTCTCCGTTGTTTTACTGACGTCCACCTTTCAACAACCTTTTTTAAATCAATTTTGTCCAACATATCTTTATTAGTATTAAGAAACATCACATTTTGAAGTCAATCAGCGTGCATTGTGGATCTTAAATAGTTTTTTATAAATTTTAATTTGCTAAATGTTCGTTCATTTGATGATGTACTTATGGGTACTGTTAACATTAATCTTAATATTTTATTTATAGTTGGCAAGATTTTCTTGTGCATTTCTGATACATTAAAAATATCTGATAAAATTGAAATGTCTTTGAATGATGAACCAACACTAAAAATTCAGAATAAATTCCTTCATAATCAGTTATCTTAGATGCATCACAGCCTGGAGGAAATGATTCTATAATTTTTTTAAAGTCATCTTCTAAGTATTTGGTACATAATGGTGCTTTTAATAAATTAAATAACGGTTCAATAGTTGTAATACATTTTTTAAATGCTCAGAAGACAATAAAACTAGAGAATCTAAAACTTTTTTGAACTTTGATCTATAAAATGTATGAAAATCAAGTTTCGTCTGAGAACTCGGATTAGAATGTTTTGTGGCAATAGTCTTCTTCTATGAACTCATTTAAAATCAGATTCAGGATCAATACCTAATTGAGGTGCATAACTTATTAAACTTTCAACTAAATTATCCATGGCCAGTTTGTCATTATCCATGACCAGTTTGTCATTATTAATACTGTTGAA
Source organism: Hydra vulgaris (assembly GCF_038396675.1). Lineage (NCBI taxonomy): Eukaryota > Metazoa > Cnidaria > Hydrozoa > Anthoathecata > Hydridae > Hydra > Hydra vulgaris. Next base: position 32,840,459 of record NC_088920.1, read on the forward strand.
AATTTCAGTTGAACTGTTTAGCAACATAAGAGCATCGACTATGTTGAGATCTTTAGCTTCAAAACTTTCAGTTAGGAAATTTCATTCTGTACATGATATTTTTCATAAAATACAAGGATACTATGAAGTCAAATGTCAGCATTTTTTAGATAATCCTAAAGCTTGAGTTCTAGAACTTTTATCTAAATTTAGATCAGTTGGCACATCTACTAGAGTATTTATAATTGATTCAAATGAAACCCATACAGATTTTATCGATTCAATCTTGTTTTAGATAAATTAAGGATCTGTAAAGAATTTTCAATCAATGATAAACGTTTTTGTAAATGTCCATATCTCTTTGTACTGGAAGAGAAAAAAACAAACAATTGTTCTAACACAACTATAACTCCAACTATAACACTGGCATCACAGTTATTCTCGAATAATGTATTAATTCTATGGGCTTGGCAAGGTATAAATGGAATTGAGCAACCAAGAAGATCAGATAATTTTTGTTGTGTTCTATTTATTTTGCCAGACATACTACTAGCAAAATCATGACTGAAAAACAAGATTTTGTGTAGATAATCCATTTTTAGTTATAACAGTTTGAATTAATTTTGCAACGCCTTGTCCAGTTTTGTCTACAGCTTAAACTATTTCTAATAGTCTTTCTGATACCTCTCCATAATTATCAACTACCGAATACAAACTGATAGCTGGCCTCGATGTGAAATATCTGTAGTAGCATCTGCCATAACTAAATACATATCTGCTTCTTTTATTTTGGCAATAAGTTTTTCTTTTACTTCAGCACTTGAGAAAGATAAGTGATATTATATTTTCGGAATTCTCGTCAAACCATTTTTTAATTACAAAATTATGTCTTGATAACAATAATAAAATTTGTTTAAAATTGCTATTTTCTTCATTTGCATCCCCCCTTAAAGCTAAGTCCTGTCTGGCAAGAGTACAAGTTGTATTAAACAATAAGTTATTACTTCTTTATGAAATTGTTAGTGATGCGTATCTTGAATTTCTTTTTCTCTGTTATGCCTATTTATAATGCAGTCAATGCGAAAAAGTGCTGAAGAAGCTTACCAGGTTTCTTGGAACCTCTATCTTTCATTTTATGGCAAGCACGAACACCTGTTTCTGTCCAAGCAGGCTCAAGATAAGTTTTGTTTGGACCATTTGAAAACAAAGAGAAAATAAAACAAAAAGCAGCACCTTTGATTAAACTATATTACCCAGGATGCTTTTTTTTTTTATTCTAAGTGTGGACATTTTTTATACCACAAAGAACTAAACTGGCGTTGCTTTCCATGTGGAATATCCGTGTTGTTTGAAAATTTAGTTACATACAATTTAGGTTGATATGAACCTAAACCTAATAGATACTTCCTTTGAGATAAAGATTTTACAATAGTTCGCTTACCAGGATCATGTTCAATAAAAAAATCTGCACTCCCTTTAATTTCCTCATGAGAAGGTGATACTAAAGCACTCAAAACTTTTTTGCTTATAGCTATATATTTTGCAGATTCTTCTTTTATTGAGGATACTATATGAGAAGTAGAAACTAAAAATAAATTTGGATTTGGATAAATTTCTGTTTTAAGTTTTGTTAAAAGTAAGCTACATTCCTGGAAATTATATATAAGAGATTCAAGCATTCCAGCGCAAGCAACCCAACCATAAGCACAATTGTCACATTCAGCCATAAAAAAAATAACTTTTTTTTTATGGCTGGATGTTTATATTTATATAAACATTCAGCCATAAAAATATAGTTGGTGTTTTTTTTTAATTTAAATTAAAAAAAAACACCAACTATATTTCATTAAATATTAAATAAGTTACCAATTACAATACAACAATATATATGAGAAATTCTAGAATAAAATATAAATATATATTTTTTTTTCACATTTTACATACTGCATTTTGCAATTTGTTGGAATTTTCACTATTTTATGGAATACTATATTAAAGCCAAATACTTAAGTTCTTAATTAATAAAAAGCTTACCTGAGTTATCATTAATAACATAACATACATACATAACATAAATCTTACCTGTGTTATCATTAATAATCTCAGAATATGTAGCTTCTTTAATAACATTATCAACAGTTTGAACACTTTCAGTTGTGCTTAAGCCTGTCATGATTGGCTTAACAGAGTTCTAAATATGTTTAAAAATATTTTTTTAGTAACATATCGAAATAAAATTTTCTTAATATATTATAAAATGTTTATATATTGCACACATAACTCTGTCTCTGACATTTAAATTCACCAAATGGTCTATTGTAGCTGAAAAGGTTGATTTTAGTGCTGCTGATAGTAAATTTATATAAGTATCTGAAGCAACAGTGTTATTCCTTATTTTCTAAATAAAAGAAACACAAAAATAACAACCAATAATTTTTTTAATTATAATTTATAATATATTCAATCAAATTCACATAACCTATGTCGTAATCTGATTTGATGATTCCGGTGCATTTTGTAAAGGAGTTGAAGATAAGATTTCCAGGTTTGATGAACTCTCAAATGAAAATAAACTAGCTTTACTTACCCATTATTAATTTAAAAAAATAAGCTATTATGTTTACAATATTAACTATGCGGTCATATATTTTTTGATTATATTTCGATCTATTATTAATTACCTGTGATATAGTTTTTTCTGTGATAAGATTCTTATTTAAAGCAGCCACAAAAGGATTATCTGGGACACCAAATTTTTTTTTGGTGTCCCAGATAATCCTTTTGTGCCGACTAAGATTCAGTGTTTGGAGGAGTGTCACCCCCTCCCCCCCTATCGCCGTCCCTGTGAGTAATAAGAGTGTTTGAAAAAGAGAAAAAAAAGTAACGGGATTGTATACAGTAAATTAAAAATACCATCAAATACCTAATTATTGTTATATAGAGAGATTTATAAAAAGGTGGCAGGATGGTTTATACTTTATAAAAAGGTGACAGGATGGCACCCCGCCTCACTTCGAGCACTTAGTAATAAAAAAAACTTCGAATCGATATAATATATTGTAATATAGTACAAGGTAAAGAATATTAATGTGATTGTTAGAAGAAGAAAAATAGTAAAGAATATTAATGTGATTGTTAGAAGAAGAAATATAGTAAAGAATATTAATGTGATTGTTAGAAGAAGAAAAATAGTAAAGAATATTAATGTGATTGTTAGAAGAAGAAAAATAGTAAAGAATATTAATGTGATTGTTAAAAGAAGAAAAATAGTAAAGAATATTAATGTGATTGTTAGAAGAAGAAAAATAGTAAAGAATATTAATGTGATTGTTAGAAGAAGAAAAATAGTAAAGAATATTAATGTGATTGTTAGAAGAAGAAAAATAGTAAAAATGAAAGTAGTACAAGAAAAAGTTTTATTAAAAATAAAACTAACAAAAAACTATTCGAAAGAAAAAAAAAACTCGGAAACTTACGACCTAATAAAAAGCGACCTAATAAAGACCTATTAAAAACCTTTTATGCGAAAAAAGATCTGTAGAATAAATTTGTCTTGTTAATTTTTTTTTATTGGCAATCAATTTTAATAACACATTTAAAACCGTTTTTTTAATGGATAATATATTTTTAGTAACAAGCACAATTACGTTTACGATTAATGAAATCAAGGATTAATAAAAATTAACAAAACGCAATATATAAAAATAAATGAAAGTAAAACGAAGAAAAAAATAAATTATAATTAACTAGATTAAATTTTGTTAATTTTTTATTTAAAAGAAGAATTATTATTTCTTTAGCTAATCATGTTTTTTTTAGAGGGTTCAAGTAGTATGAAGATCGTTTTGCTAAACCTTATATAACAACTCTGGAGAAAAGAAGACAAAGAGGGGATATGATACAAATGTTTAAAATATTTAAAGAAATAGATAAAGTTGAGCTAATCAATTTACCGTTGTTTAAAAATTTAAATACCATAGGTCACTATAGCTGATGCAAACATTTACTGGTGTTTCCATCAGTTACAGTATTAAATTATAGTATAATAAGTCGCTCGTCGACAACTTCACGCATAAAAACGACAAAATAAAAACTTTAATAAAGATACATAGTCAATGTAAAAGTTATAAATATAAATTCAAAGAATGTTTAGAATAATACTCATATTAAATGTATTTTTAAATATAAAAAGTTAATAAATCCAAATAACTTTAAATAAAATATTTCATTCTATTTATAACAATTATAATAAAAATAAAATTTATAAGCATCTAACGATCCTAACTACTACATTAAAAACACGAATCGAAACAAGAATTATTCAATTACATTTCTCTTCATAATTATTGCTCATATATTTTAATATTACATGTCGTATTATAACTATGGATTGCAGCAAAAAATACAAAATTTATTTATAGATAATAAATTTGTGCATCTACCGTTCGATAGAGAAATTGTTCACAAAACTGGTTCGTTGTTAACAGTCACTTCGCCGAGCGGTAATTCAACTGTTTCAGACGGCAGACTGTTAAACGAGGCAACGTTATAATAAGCATTTTTTTCATCAATTTCAAAATTTAAATAACAATCGCCTTGAGATATTATACTATCGAGATGTTCACGTAACTCTGTAAAAGTAGGTCGCATTAACGGATCTTCATTCCAACAATGCAACATTATATCGTAGCTAAAAATGTATTCTAGGAAGTTAAAATTAAAAATCGCAAAAATAGACTGACAAAAAAAATAATAATAATAATAGTAATTACATGAATTCGGAACAATTTTCTGGTCGATCCATTCTATAACCAGATTTTAAAAGAGTTAGGAGTTCACGATTACTTATTGTTGGATAAGGTGTTCCTCCTTATAAAATAAAGTAAAATATATCAATAAAACGAATGCATCGCGATTAAACTCAATTACTTAAAGCGTAACCTTTTTTTCAGAATAAATAACTTCAACTTACCTAGCGTAAATATTTCAAATAAAACAACGCCGTAAGCCCATCTAAAATTATTTAAAAACATATTAATATTAATGAACTCAATTACTTTAAATTTGTAAAAGTGAAATTTGTGATTTAAAAAAAAACCATTCTGGGCAAAAAGTACTTTTTGCAGCGAGTGGTTTAATTTTACTACTTGGTAAATCTAAAAATTTAAAACAAGTAACTTCTGAAAATTTGTAACTCAGTACATAATTAATTTACCATTGTAATCGTCACTATATGAAAATTTATCGGTAAAATTACAATTTTACCTAAGCAATTTTATCCAATTGTGAAACATTAAAGTAAAATGTTGTAAATCGAGTACTGTAAAGCTATATAAAAATTAAAGTATCTATTTTGTTCTAAAATCCATTTCGTAGAACATAATCAATAATATGACGCTAATTGGTAATTAGGCGCTAATTGCTAAAAAGATGGAAGATCCTATATCTTTTAAACTAAGGCTAAGAGCAGATTATTGTAAATAACATCATGGAGTGCACGGATAACATCAAAGGAGAATTTTTCTTGAAGAAAATCTGTTTAAAAATGTTTTTAAGCAAAGAAAAATATGAGTGGAAAAACTCAAGTCCATTTTAAAGGTTTAAAAAAAAACACATTAAAAATCAACTAACCCCCTCCCCCCAAATTGTGCGTGTATTCCTCAAAATAAATTTAAAAAATTACACATCACTGTTCGATGTAAACATTTGTTCAAATATAGCTTCAATTGACATCCACTTGACCGGTAAACGACGATTTTTGCGGCTCATGTAATTTAATTCATCGTTGACTTTACGTGACAGACCAAAATCAGATATTTTTACATTTTTCTCAGCGCCGACTAATATGTTTCTTGCAGCAAGATCTCGATGTACCAGTTTTGTGCATGAAAGATATTCCTAAAGTAAAAATCAAAAAATATAAATATATATGTATATATATATATATATATATATATATATATATATATATATATATATATATATATATATATAAAACTAAAAAATATAAAAATGACAGATAAATAATATAAAATTAAACACACCATTCCCGATGCCACTTGCCATGCAAAACTAAGTAAATCATTTAGCGTTATTATCTCATTTTCATCAGGAAGAACTTCATTAAGAACAACCTCTGAAGTACGATTTTGACTTGCCATCGTCTATATAAAGTTCAAGTATTCAAAAAAAAAAAACAGCTAATTGTAAAAAGCTTTAAAATAATTTTCAATATTTGTTATTATGTTGAAAATAATATATTATTATTAACTATTAATGTATATTTTATTAGAAGCTTAAAAACTAAATAAATAAAATCAATCAAACATTATATAAGATTTTTTTAGTAAAAACCTTTTTTTTTAATTATTATTTTAGGTGCCCCAAGAAGTCCTTACGGTCATATCACAGAGCACCGCGGAAGAGCATTTGAAAGGAAGTTCACGCCTCCTTCCTTACTGATCTTTTAAACTTGCCCAAAGGTGGCGTTGAACCACGAATCTCTAGCTTATGAGGCAAGCAAACCACTGCGCTACGGCTGCTCAGAGAATTGCTTTATAACTATATGAATACATAAAACTTTCAAATGACGCTCCATCAACTTTTAAACAAAGCTGAAAAATCCATTTAATATAAATTCATCTAAAAACCATTACTAGAAAGCTATAAACTAGGTTCCCAACCGGCACATCAAGTTTCGTTTTTAAAATTAAAACCTTTATAGACACGTGTCCTAAATTCGTTTTTTTGTTTTGTGTACAAGAAAGAAAAAATTTGTTGTACAAAATTTGTTGTACACAAATAATGCTTACCATTTTAAAAATATTGTTTAAAAAAATAAAAAAACAACGTACAACTTGGTTATAATATAAAGCCTTCATAAGGTGAACAATAAATAAGAAATATATAATATATGAAGATAAAAGCCTTCATAAGATATACTATTTAACTTTAAAAGTTTTTAAGCTTTGGATCACAGAAAGTAGATTTTAATTTTAAAATTTTATTTGGATTATTCCCATCCATGATTTCCATCCATCCATGATTTCCTCTTTTAATTATAAAGTGTTTTTTTAACTGCAACACAAACCATCCCAATCAGTTAAAAGAAATCCGGCTATATTATCTACTGCTCCAATAAGTTGTAGCTCAGGCAGATACTTTCTAGCAAAGTCTTTTATCACTGTTAAGATATACTAGATGTTTGCTCACAAGATTATCGAACTTCTTTATGGAAGATTTGATGAATCCATTTTTATTATTTGCTTCATAACAGGAATCAAGATCGCTGATAGTTCCAATATTAGGCATGTATTTTCCACTACACCACAAGCTTTTTTACCTGCAAGCGATGAAAGATCTAAAGCAATATAATAGTTTACATCTTCAAGATAAAGTTTCTTAAACACTAATCTAAGGTTTTCATATTTTTCAGGAATATCTTCAACAATGGCTATAATAAGAACTTTTTAAACTCCGCTATTCTTAAATTTATTTTCAGATTCTTTTTCTTCTTAAAAAACATTTACTACAATTTTTAGGAAACCTCCTCCACTATCTAATAAAAGTCTTACAAAACCTACACATAGATTTATACCACTTTAACAAAATGCAGGATTAAATCAGAGGGATTTTCGATATATACTAAAACTCTTATAATATTTTGGTTAAAAACAAAATTCAATTTGTTCTAAACTAAAAAACTTATCTGGAGTCTCTTCCATTTAATCCAATTCTAATTGTAGAACAAAAATTTTTTGTTGGATTGTCAACAATTACCCACTTTGGCAAAAATACTTTTTTTTTAATTTTTATTTTGAAGTTCAAGTACATACAACTACATATAAATCAAATTGCACACAAGTGCATATTGAAATTTTAACAAATCCAAAGTCTTCATTAAAAGTTCAAAACTTTGAACGTTTAAAAATTAATTAAATACCTTTTGTTTCAAATATAACTCAACTAACTAAACATATTCACAAATCAGTTCATAAAAATTTGATTAAGCTTCAATTAAATTATATTTATGATAAAAAAGAGAAAGTTGCTAAAAAAAACTCCTAACGAAACATATATTTGAAAAATACAAAATACTCATAGTTATAAATAATTACATACTAATGCAAGATATGTGTGTTAACAATGCACTAAACCAGTGGTCGGCAAACTTTTTAGCAAATGAGCCAAATATGAGCATTACAACAATTTAAAAAATGGGAGCCAAATCTGATTGTTAAGTAAACTTTTATTACACACTTTTATTACATAAATTTCATACTTAAAAATATTTATTAATGCGAACAATGTGCTTGTATTTCCTTGGAAAGTTTAAGTAAGTCAGGTTTGTATGTTGTTGTTTTTAATTTTAGTCCAAGTTCTCATCAATAAGATGATTTCTCAGTTTACTCTTGATAATGTTCATGCTTGAAAAAGATTGTTAGCATATATATGTAGAACCAAAAAGGGAAAGAACAGCCAACGCGAGTTTTTTCAGCTGATCGTAAGAGTCAGGAATACTATTCCAAATGTTGAAAACGATCATGTCTTCCTTCTCCAGATCATTCAAAGCAGACCACTTGTGTTCTCCACTTATGTTCTCCAATATTTCCAATTCAACATAAAGACGTTTAAATTAAAAGCGCTGTATCTCCTTGTTTTTTATATCCAGCAATTGTATTTCAAAGCTAGCAATTTCAATTTCAAAAGAAGTAAATTTCAATTTGGTTATTGTAGCATTAAGAGGATTTTTGACAAATGCTTAATTTGGTCTGCTGTTTTTAAATTCCTACTGAGAAATGCTTCCCTCATATTTAAAATTATTGTTTTAAAATGGTGTTTATCAATAGGGGAATTATTTTCTTGACTATGCTTCAGCAGGCTCGGAAAGTAAAAAAAATGTTTCCCTTTTCAAAATCCTGGGCAAAAATGGATAATTTGTTTTCGAATGTTACTACTTCTTCTAACATCAAAAAAATTAAGTTTCCTTTTTCCTTGTAGTTTACGATTAAGCTGATTTAGATGAGATGTAACATCTACCATGAAATAAAAGTTTTGAATCCACTGTTCATCTGTTAGTTCTGGATAGTAAATGCCCTTCTCAAGGAGAAATTCTTTAATTTCCAGAAAAAGGGACGCGAAACATTTTAAAATGTTCCCTCTTGATAACCAATGTACCTTGTTATGAAGCAAAATCAGCGTATTTACTTTCCATTTCAAATAAATTCATTTTCAAATAAATTCCATTTCAAATAAATTCTTAATCATCACCAATTCTTTGAATTGGCGATGATTAAGAGCTTTGGCTAAAATGGAGTTGATAATTTTAATCACTAATTCCATAACTTTACAAATTTCATCCGGAAATGTTTGCGCACAAAGCGCTTCTTGGTGAATGATACAATGGTAAACAAGTATTCAATGGTAAACAAGTATTCAATGGTAAACAAAATATTTAATATTCAATATTCAATAATATAATATATTCAATAAACAAGTATTCAATCTTAAATAAAATTCTCGTAATTTATTTTTTCTTTTAAAATAGCAACAAACCCTTTTCTTACGCCAGTCATACTTTTGGCCCCATCTGTCAAAATCGACACAACTTTATCCAATAAATATTATGTTTATCCATACACTTAATTACAGCATTTGCAATGTCTTCTCCACGCGTCTGACCCTTGAGTGGCAATAATCCTAAAAGTTCTTCCTTAGGGCTTGAATGAGACATAAATCTTACAAAAAGTGAAACTTGCGCTGTATCATTTATGTCACAAGACTCATCAACTGCTATTGACAAAGCCGAAATCAATTTCAGATCTTGGATATGCTGGGTGGTTATATTCGAACACATTTTAATTGTTCTATCTTTAATGGTTTTGGCAGACAATGGTACCTTTTTAATTCTTTTTAGAATATCTGCTTTGTTCTTAAAATCCCGAAATAGCTCTTCAGATGCATTTATAAAACAATTTTTTATGTATTCGCCGTCTGTGTACGGTTTCCCCTTTCTTAGCAATCTCATGGCTAAAAACAAAACTTGCCATATTAATATTGTTGGAAGTTTGCATCAAGTTATTAAACACAGAAGTTGACAACTTTTGACTCTTCTGAAGTTCCTCAATTGCTTTCTTTATTGCATCACCGGTAGGATATTTAGTGCTGAATGACACGTGCTTTCTTGTAAAGTATCACTCTAAATTTGACTTCTTGTTATGTGCAAACTTCTCCTTACAAATAAGACATGTCAAAAGTGCATTAAAGTTTTGAATAAACACAAAATTCTCGGTCCACTCAACTTTAAAGTTGCAGTTTTCATCTTCTGTTTTTCTTTGCTTTTTTTTGGTAGCCATGTTAATTGGGGTGCCTATCAAAATAATATTATTTTGTTTGTAAAATCACACAGCTATTTACAACAGAAAAACTGTAAAAATGCACATTCAAGAAGAAATTACATTGAAATCGTAATGTGGTGTTTAACAATAAGTGACAATGGTTATAGAAAAATATGTTTGCGGGTAAATACCCGAATAAGTGTATTCTATGTAAGACGGACTGTTCATAATTTAAAAAAATATATAACAGAAGATTGTATTCAAAGTTCACATAAAAAAAGAACAAAAGTTGCTCAGTTTTTAACAGAAGACATGGAATTTATTGTGTTACATCTTTCAATGTATCCTACAGTTGTATATTTTTATGGTATTTCCCCCATTTCTATTAATATTTATAATAATAAATTTAGCAATTGCAAATACAGTAATAAAGATTTTGAATTCTAACTATTTGTGACTTTATTTATAAAATCATAGGATTATTATTACCATGCTTACTTTTAATATTCATCACACATGAAATGAAAAATGTACATAAAACCAACGAGATATTAGTTCAATTTCCTACAAATCAATATTATATCAAAAGATTATTGTCGATAAAGCTTTAATTATTTGTGATGACCATTTCAGAAAAATATTGTCTAATAATTGACAATTGTTTTGACAAATATTTTTTTTAATTTTATAAAAATGTTTTCACAGCGACCTATGATACACTATCTCTATCCCTTTGTAACTAACTTATAGACATTTTTTATTTTAAAAGTATACATAGGGCAACTGTACGTGCCTATTAAGACCTATGTATTACTTGAAAATAAAAGAGCCCTGTATATAGCAGGTATAATAAAATTGTACAAAATACCTGTAAGATGTTTTTTTTTTTTAAATCTTCGCTTCCAACGAGACTGAAAGCAACCACTAATTAAAGTTGGTAGTTACTGGAAGAGAAAATAAAGAATTTTTGGAGCACTTAGGAACAGTCATAAAAAAAGGATGAGACTTAATTGAATGATGAGTAATACAAGAATGAATTTTAGTAGATGGCACAAGAGACGCTAGCTCTTTAGAGCAGTGCCCCTTATAGTATTTGTAGAAAAGAGAAAGAGAAGCAACATTACAGCGATGAGATAATGGTTGGAAGCTGGCTGCAAGAGCAGGTCCAACTATGTTTACAATGCATTTTTGCACGTTGTCTAAAAGATGTATATCATGTCTATCATGACGAGAATAAATGGTAATATCATCAGTGAACAATGCCGCCTTAGATGTGAGAATATCTGGAAGATTGTTAATGTAAATTAAAAAGAGTATAGGGCCAAATTTTGAACCTTGAGGAACCCCTAAAGTTACAGAACAAGAAGAAGAGTGCTGTCCATCAAGAACAACTTTTATACTACAATTGGAAAGGAAGGATTCAATAATCTTAAAGATGTTGCTAGATACACCGGAAAAAAAAAACTTATGGAGAAAACCAGCATGCCAAACTTTATCAAAAGCTTTAGAAATGTCAAGAGCGATTATCTAATGCACGAAAAAACCTATCGGTTATTACTGTTAGCAAATCAGCTGTAGAACGAAAAGATCGAAACCATATTAATGGTCAGAAAGTAAGTTATTAGATTCAAGATGAGAAATTGAGTGTTTGTTAATTGAAGATTCTAATAATGGACTAAATAACTAATGGAACAGTAGTTAGACAAATCAGATCACTCTCCAGAATTTTTAAAAATAGGGATAACGGATGCCGCTTTCCAGCAGGCTGGAAAATAAGACTGATAATCACTTGTTGAATAGTTTTGAGAGTATAGACGACAGTTCTGGAGAACACTTCTGCAAGACAATAACAGGTATGTTGTCCGGGCCACAAGCTGTAGAAGAGTCTAAACAGGAAATCACTTTAGATACAGAAGCTGGAGTGATACGAATGTCAAGCAATGGATTAACCTGTTTGTTGAAGAACGCATGGAATCAAGAGATGATATTGATGAAAAGTTCTTAGCAAACAATTCAGCTTTGTCTTTAGGTGAGATGACAAAGTCTGAACCATACAAGTGAGGTGGAATAACAGATTTGTCCTTATTATTAATATTATTGAAAATTCTCCGGAAGTCACGAGAACCTAATTTTGGTGATGAAATACGAGATTTCATGACATGAGAATAGCGGGCTTTGGCATTAGACAAACCTATTTACAATGGTTTATAGCAGTAATAAACAGAAGTCTGTTTTCTGGAAAATTGTTTTGCTGATAGATATGGAAGTAACAATTTCGATTGGCAATCGCAGCAGCGCAATGCGAGGAAAACCATAAAGGAGAGTAAAGCTTGACCTGGAATCATCAAGAGGGAACAAAAGATTCCATGTCATCTTGAATCCACGAAGTTATGTAAGAAGCACATTTGTCGACAGGAAGACAAAAGATTTCTGCCCAAGGGCCATCACGAAGAAAATCACGGAAAGAATCCCAGTCAGCTTTAAGGTAGTTGTAAGAGGTACGATAATAGGGGGATTCAGGTGATGAATAAAAATGAGATATTAGTTTAAGAGAGATCAAACTGTGATCAAAAACACCTAAGGTGAATGTGGAGAAACTGAACACTGACCAGGATCAGAAACAAGACATAAGTCGAGTAGAGAAGGTAAATGATTTGTGTTGTCTGGAAAGCAAGTTGGAAAGTTGACTATTTGAGTTAGGGATTGAGAAAGTCTGTGGGCTTTAAAGCCTGCAGAGTCACTGACACTAGAGTCAAGCCATTCAGTGTGATGAGCATCAAAGTCACCAACAACAACAATATAGACTGATGGAAAAAGAGAGGGCTTGGTCAATATGATCAGAAATAACATCAAAAAGAGAGCAGTCTTGAGATGAAGGGGAACGATATAGGACAAAGAGAAAGACGATAGAGTGAAGTGGTGCTAAACAAAAGCACATAAAAGAATAGTCTGTGGATTCAAACCTAGTTTCACGACAAATGAGTGAATTCTTAAAAAAATGCCCAGGCCAAGCATGTGACTATTGGAGTTAGGTTTAGAGAACTTGGTGATGATGATGGTTTTTTGTGTTTTATAGTTTTTGGTATTTTATTCATTTTTAAATTTGTTGTGCAACATGGCACTGTTAATTTGATATTTTTCAGCTATTGATGGAATCAGCCTCTCCGAGAGATACCACAGAGTTCAGGAAACCTGACTACCAGCCGGCCTCAGAACCATAAAACTGAGTTTTAGTTTTAATATATATATATATATATATATATATATATATATATATATATATATATATATATATATATATATATATATATATATATATATATATATTGAATAACTTTAAAAGGCATTTAAATAATCAAAAATTTACAGTTAATAAACTATATTTTACTTTTAAATCAAAAATTTCTTATTTTTAGTTGAACTTAGCCTAAAATATTAGTGTATGAACTAGAGTATAGTTTGTTTCAAAAAATGTATTGATAATTAATTTACAATAAAAATTAATTTAAATAAATTAAATTCAAAATTAAATAAATTCAAAATATAAATAAATAAAAAAATAATATAAAAAATATTGATTATTTTACTTTGGCTCGTCTTTTTCTCAAAAAATGCAATAAATCTCCATTCTCCATGAATTCGACAATTAAACATAAAGGTTTTTTCATTGTTGAACAACCAATCATGTTTACAATATTCTTATGAAATCCAATCTCTTTCATCAAATTGATTTCTTCACAGAAATCATTCAGTTCAGATTTGTCTGCCGAATCTATATATATATATATTAGAATGATAATAATAAAATATCTAAAATTAAAATTGAAACATAATAATAATAAAGAGTTTTATGCTTTATGCGATCATAAGATATATATATATATATATATATATATATATATATATATATATATATATATATATATATATATATATATATATATATATATATATATATATATAGGGTGAATCAGAATGAGAGAATTTTCAAAACATTTTTTCAATTTTATTTATAATAAAAAAAGGTCCTCGAAACAAAAGAAAGGGGGGAGGGGCATGCCCCCTCCCGGTGTTGACGGCCATGTGTAATAAAAATATTTTTTGGTTGATAATATTGTAAATTGCTTGTTACTTCAATTAGTAATGTATTTGCCTTACCGCTCCCCTCACTCTTATCTAACAACGGGTCCCTCCTCATTTTTTTACTAATTAAAAATTGATTCAAGCTTTTACGCCAAAATCAATATTTAAGTTACTCACACCAATTATGATAAAAACAAGTTTTTTTATTTACCTTACAAAAAAGCCTACAAAAGAAAAAAAAAAGTTTTCTAATCACTTTTGAATTTCTTGAAATTATTAATTTTAATGAAACCTATTTCCATATTCCTTTTTGTCATCTTGCTGGAGCTTTTTTCAGGTTTTTTCATGGCATAACAAACTTTGTCTATGGTTACCAGTCATCATTTGTTTTTCTTCTTCACTAATGTATCTATGGATAAACTCCTGCATCATGCCTAGATTTCTTTAATCTATAATCAAAATTTTTGCATAGAAAAATGTGTCAGAAAGATGGTGGAAGTGACAACCAATTGTGTATTCTATCTTCTGTAAACCTATTTACTGCAAAAATAAAGTAGGAAAACTTGTTAACTAACACTGCCAAATTTGGTGGATTACTATCTGTTGCTACTATCTAGGTTGATTATCTCTTTGATATCCACTTTCAGCTTATTTTCAATTTTGTAATCAGATTCCTTTAAAGATGGCATTTTGTCAAGATAAATTTTATCAAGATAAAATTGATTTGGCAATTAGTGTTTGATCGTTATCAGGAACTTTGTAATCTAGAAACAAAAGAGGTATCAAAATTAAGTCTAAGTACCAAGAGTGTTTTAATATTGAGTCAATGACTTTATCTACAGCTTCTTTTACTTGGTAAACATCTTTATACAGAGTCATTTTATGTAGAGCTGTAATATCAAGGTATAGGACTTTAATAGGGTTGTGGCTTTGCAAGTACCATGGAGCATAAAAACAACAAATAAACTCCACATTTGTTCTACTTGAGATTTTACATCTTCCTCTTTTATCAAAAAATCTAGTTGTTTAGGTAGCAGATGTAACTTTGTATAATAAAGAGCTGAGCTAAGAAATCTTGCACGATGAACTTCTCCTGGTTTTTTTTTTTTTAACAATTCTTGATTTCGATAAATAAATAATTACAACCTCTGCTAGTTCTTTTCTGTCTTCCCTAGCAATATTTCTCATTTTAATGTATTTTTTGCAATATTCGAGTGCATCTGTTGCTGCTTTTTTAACTACAGTACCGGCCTTTAATGACCAATCAAACCTTAATATGTTTTTAGGATTGTAATGAAACTCTGGATTGTCAAACTTATTTCTTAATCTTTTAAAAAAAAGATTTTCTGGTCCTACTTTTTCTTCATGAGTAACATGTTTCTGAAAATGACTTATTCTAAGCTCTGTAACATGGTGCCTGCAAGCAAGCTGGAGAATATATTTACCTAAATCATAGTAATTCTATTAACTGTCCCTTTTGTAATCCCAGTATTTGTTGCTGTTTTGTCAAAGCACAATCCACCAACATTTGATTTAATACCATATTCATCTAACAACTGCATTATTCCTTTATATTGATTGTCTCCTAAAAAGGATGGTAAAGAAGGCACACCCAACAAGTGTGATTCGCCATTAATATTTACTAGTACAGCTAGTCACTTGCATTTTAATTTCTTTTCTTTAATTGTCTTAAATATAGGTTTTCCATCAAAATGAATTATATATGGAAATGTTGATAAACGCACTTTTGTTTTAATATCTTCTTTAGCAATGTATGAAATTTCTTTATTTTCTCTTTTCATTCTAGCTACAGTTGAGAGACTTGATTTGATGGCGTTCATGTCTACTCCTGCAGCTTAAACAACCGCCGATGTAATTCTCTGCAGAACCATAAGAGAGATGTTATTACCAGTTGCCATTAAAGCAACATTTCCGGAATAAATATCTTTAGGAATGTTGGCCCGAACTTTTGCACTGCTTGGTCTATTTTTTCTTTTTATTCGTTCGCCTGGCTCAAAGTCAGAATCAGAAAAGTTATCTGAACTTAGCTCATCATTACTGCTAACGTTTTCTTTGTAAAATTTTAAGATTTTACTCGGTGATTCAATTTTCATTGCATTTTTGCACTAATTTATATTTAATGATTTTACCTTATATAAAAATAAATTTATTACTTATAAGTTGTTAGAGTGACAAAAACACAAAGTTAGAGCATATTTAATAAATTTATCAAACTATAAAGAGTATATTACTTAAAAACTAAATGTGTGGATGAGAATCAACATCCAACTAAGTCCAAAAACAAAAGTTAGTTAAATCAATATTTTATATACTAATGCTTCACTCCATATAGTAAAGAAAACTCAATAGTTCATCTACTTTGAGAGCATCATTTAATTAAGATCTGACGCAAAACTGCCTAAACATTTAAAAAAATAAAACTTACACTATGCAAATTCTCACAACCTAAACATAAACAAATTACTTTCTTAGTGCATTTAGTGTCTAGAGGACCCAAATGATATAATTGGACCTTCTTGATCTTCTAAGAAGTGTAAATCTTCGATTTTAGGTTCATTGGATCTAAGCTTGTCACTTTTAATAAAATCTTTTAGTTCTGGAATTCCCACCCAAAAAATATGTTTGACAAAATTTTCAAATCCTATTTGATTTTTAATATCTTGTTTTGAGTTTCTTTTGACATTCTTTAATAAATTAGCATATTTTTGCTCAAGATTTTTTAAACTTTTTCAAGTATTTACGTCACTAATAACTGAAAACCCTGCTTTAATCCATGGATGTTTTATTTTCACCATGATACATTCACATTCAACTAGTTGACACCTATTAACCTTTAAGTTTGACTTTGTAGGACAATATAAAATATCCAACTTTTTTGTAATTCCATTTGGCAAATTTGATTGACAATATTTAAAGTGTTGCAAGATATCCATACCCATTGGAAGTTGCGTTCCTAAACCATATAGGCTTTTATTAAAATAGTATTACCAATACAATATAAATAGTATAAAAAGGGTGCATTATTAATCTTACAGAGTATAATAATGTGATGGATTGGTGTCAATATTGAGAAGAAAATGTGTTTTAGTGACCATGACTTCTTTTCAGGTAAATAAAAAATATCATAAAACCGAATTGATAACTGTACATTATTTTTATTTTCCTGAAATAGCAGACGTAGCTTTATCAATAATATGAAAAATCTTTTTAGAAGATCTCAAACTGTTATTGTGCAAAATCTTGTGTTTCTGATAGCTCAAATCAATACTTGTTATGATATATAATATAATATATATGATATATAAAGAGGATAATTTTTAGCTCATCTTGCAAACAGGTCGAGCACCTTCTGGTTGTTCAGTTAAATTTTTATTTTGAGTTTTAAAATTCAAAATCAAAAATGCAAATTTCAAATTTTAAATCAATGTAGTGGCTTCATATTAATTGTTTTTTATATGAAAATAAATTCATATGAAACTTTAGTAAAAGAACATAAAGTATAATTGTTTGCTATTTATTTTATTATATTTTATATATTTATTTTAGAAAATGGCAGGCGGAGGGGGATGAGAGAATGTCAAGGAAACTTACCTTCAAATACGTAACTAATTAAAGTTGCAAGCAATGTACAATATTTTTAACCAAAAAACATTTTTATTATATTAGAAAAAATGTATTTGTATACTTCAAATGCTTTCTTAATATCACAACTAAAGTCACAAATTTTGCAAATTTATGGATGATAATAAATGCTTGGTAATAAAACAAAAACAAATATACATATGATTTTAAATGCAAAATGTGTGTAGTGTAGGCCTTTTTTTTTTAATTCAGACAAATTGGTTTATATTAGACCCTCAACGTCACAGAAATCAGCAATTTTTGACAAAAAAGTGACATTTTTTTCACAAAAATGAGCTTTGAGTGATTGTCTAAAATGGTCAGAAAGTGACTGGTATCTTTTGAAATCTATTTTTTATATATTTAGACCAAATTTAGAAAGATACATATTTTTATTTTAAAAATTCTCTCATTCTGAGGCACCCTAATATATATATATATATATATATATATATATATATATATATATATATATATATATATATATATATATATATATATATATATATATATATACACATATATATATATACATATATATATATATATATATATATATATATATATATATATATATACACACATATATATATATATACAATAGTTGATAACACGTTTTAGATTCTAAAAAAGTGGCAACACTGCTTTATTTTATCATCAACATCCTGTGGGTGTGGCTGAGTATTGAAATTATTGATTTGAATTTGAATCTGTTAACTTTTATTGTAGAATTATGTGTGTTAGTGAACATTTGGTATATTTTGCGTTGTGAAATGTAAGTTGCAGACAAGTGAATACGTATGGTTCAAACAACCTTTAATTGAATATTTGTTAGATTATTGCTGTTGATAGTGATACAGTTTAATATTTTTCTGATTTTAAATATGTGATTTTGATTATTTAAGAATTTTTTGTTGTCAGATTTTATTATATTTTCAAAATATGGGTAAAATTGCTGACCCTAGTCCAAGAAAGGGAGGCAAAGTTTAAGCATTATTAAAGTGGGAAATATTTTCACAACGGGTAATTGCCAAGAAATGTGGACTAAGTAAAACAGCAGTTTTCACTATCAAGAAACGATTGGACTTTGGTTTTACGTCCTCTCCAAGAGGTTCCACTTTAGGCCAAAAACCAGTCATGATGCTATGTGCACAACGGGTTCTGCTTGCAAACTGTCAAAAAAACAGAAGAATGACCAGCAAGCAGCTCCAGGGTGTGCTGCAGGAGCACCAGACCAATGTCTCAACAAGTTGTGTTTAGAGATGTCTGATACAAGATGGATTTGTAGCACATCGACCATGCAAAAAACCGCTCTTGACCAATGTTCAACAAACATGACAGTTGCAGTGGGCCATGGATCACAAAGATTGGATCACAGAACAATGGAGAAAGGTACCATTTTTTATACAAAAGCTTACAATCATGTACTCTAAGTTAAAGCAAAATCTAACATATTTTTTCATGCAATAATGATGTTTAATATCATACATTACCTGCTAGTGCAATTGATTTATGCCCATAGGTATCAAACATTGTAGCTATGGTTATGTTTATTGCATGAATTCAAAATGAAATGAACATGTAGCCAGTGATTACAAGATGCTAATCTAATGTATGCTCAAGACTTTTACAGTGTGTTTGTATTTTTAGGTTTGCTTCAGTGACAAGACTATGTTTGAGATACTTGACGATAAATGTCAGTACGTGCGCCTTCGTTTTGGGAAGAATTTCAACCGCATGTCTGTTGAAGACCGCCAAGCATCCTACCTCAATAATGGTATAGTCGATGATAAGTTCTCATGGTGTAGGACCCCTTAGAATTGTTGAAGGCAAAATGGATCAACATCAATACATCAACATATTGGAGAAAAAAACTCAACCTCAACTCTACCTCAACTTCCAATTCATTTTCTTGACGGTGGTTTCTTCTTCCAACAAGACGGCACATCGTGTCATATGGCATACTCTGTTACAAAATTTTTGAACCGTAATATCCCTATCCTACCATGGACTGGTAATTCACCTGATATGAACCCGCTTGAAAACTTGTGGATGATAGTCAAAAAGAGAATTGCTGACAACAAAAGCCAACAACAAAAGTCGCATTGAGGCACTCATAGAGGTTTGGACACATGATCCAGAAATACAAGACATGTGTCCAAGACTGATTGATGGGACGCCTAAGAGGGTTGAAAAACTTATTGCAAATATAGGTAAAACTTTTCTAATATAGGTAAAACTTTTCTAAAATTAGTAGACAAACATTTTCCTCCCTCTAATAAATTACATAAGATTTTTAACAGAAATACCATTAAAGTAAGTTATAGTTGTACAAAAAATTTAGAAAGAATTATAAAAGGCCACAACTACGCATTAATTAATAAAAATGAACATATAAAAGAAAAAAACACTGATTATTGTAATTGTAAAAAAAAAATAGATTGCCCTCTAAATGGAAAATGCCTTTCGAAAAATGTAATTTACAAGTGCATAGTTTCCTCACAAAATAACCCTGACAAACAATATATTGGCTTAACTAAGGGGAATGGAAAAAACATTATGCCAACCACAAACAATTGTTTAAACACAAAAAATATTCAAAAGAGACTATGCTGTCAAAATATATTTGGGATTTAAAAGAAAAAAATAATTTTAATTTACAATGGTCTATTCTAAAATCTGCCCCTGCCTATGATAACATTTCTAAAAAATGTATGCTATGTTTGCAAGAAAAATTTGAAATAATTACTCATTTAAATCTGGAAAATTTATTAAATACAAAATCTGAATTAATTTCTAAATGTAGGCACGAAAATAAATACCTCTTACAAAACTATAAAAACAAATGACCAAATTAAACTATCCCCATTCCAAAGAAATTTATTTAATAATTACTTTCTGTAACTTCCCGTTAACCAAAATAATATAGTAATTAAAATTTTTTTTACAATAATTTATAACTTCCTGTAAAATATTTTTTTCTATAAATTGAATTTTTTTTGAGATTAAGTAATTCTTTCTGATGAACCAGCAATGGTGAAACTTAAAGTTAAAGAAAAAACTTAGATAAATGTTTTTTTACTAATTTATTATTGCTCTTTTCTTTAAGAACATTGAGGACTTTATTTGTCAAATAAACTAATATAATTTACATATATGTGTATATATATATATATATGTATATATATATATACATATATATATATATATATATATATATATATATATATATATATATATATATATATATATATATATATATATCAGTCTTCTCTATTTAAAATTCAATGCCAGCACACGAAAAAGCGTTTTTTTACTATGATAATTATTATACTTATATAATTATCATAGTAAAAAAAAAAAAAAATGCAGAAATATATTGGAGCACACTGAAAATTAGTTGTTTTCTTGGGTAACAAATTATTTAATAAAAAGTGGGTTAAATAAAAGTTCAAGAAATGCTCTTATATGTTTATAGTCTTTCTTGAACCCATCCACTTACTTCGACTGATTTATTAAGATGAAACAATGTTTATTTAGACCTTTGTTGAAATAAAATGAGACTGGTTAAACAATATGTAACCATAGAAACCTCTTAAAAATGGTTCTGTTGTACTTAAATTAGAAATGGTTCTATAACAATTGATTGCACTGTCAAAATTAAACTCTGACGCCAAAGTCACTCTTACTAAACTTATTACATTATTATTAAACACAATATGCATGTACAAGAGAGCTGTAGAATGATTTCTGTTAAAACTTTAACATAATCAAATTCCACCAAAAATCAATCATAAAAAAGCATGTAGTGTACTGTAATAAATGCTTTACTTATCTTGAAAAAAGTATATATATATCAGAAAATTTTCTTAAAAAAAGTATTTTTCATCATTTTATTGTTTAAATGAAGTTTTTCTAGTTAAACATTTCCTAATATTCAATTCTTGCTATTCAAGCATAACATTACTTTTTACAATAACCCAACAGTTACTCAAAAAGAGAAAGTGAAAAATCAAGAAAAGAAAGTAAAAAAAAACAACAAACAAACAAATAAAAGTTTATTTCATATTTCTATTTATAAGAAAACTTAAAAAATAGTCTCAAATAACTTTTCTTAATGTATATCACGATTTATAAATATGCTATTTTTTTTTTCATCTTTATAAGTAATATATGTTTATTTAGTTATTTATAGTTTTTTACTCTATATTTTTTTACTCTATATCTATGTCTTTATATCAAACAAACTATTAATAAAACCTATAATGCATTTTCAATTATCTAAAACTAGATGGTAAACTTAAAAAAAGCTGTAATTATAAATATTTAAATAATTTAATAATTATATATCTTTAATATTAATATTATTAAAAAATTTATTTTTATTTTAATATTATAAAACAAAGATTGAGAAATGACAAAAAAAAAATGTAACAAACCTTTTAAAAATTTTACTGCAACATTAGTAAAATCTTCCTTGATACCATGTGAAGCAGTTCTAGGTTTATGATTCTTTTTTTGAGCCAGAATTTCAGTATTAACTTTGGCAACAAAGACAGTTCCAAAAGCTCCTTCACCAATTTTTTTATTTAAAATGATGTTTTCAGGAAAAATCTCCCAATTATCTGTTGATAGTTCCTTTCCATTTATGTTGTGTTGTGACTTAAAACCACTAATATCAATATTCATTTATTAATAACATAATGCATTCGATTGTATTGTTTAAAACAATAAAACTAAATACAAGTCTCAAGTAATTTAGATTCCTTTCATTGTATTAGTTTTGTTATTGTTATTGAAGTAGATTGAATTTTAAAAAACAAAACAAAACTTAAATGACCACAGATAAAGGCTATGGAAAAACTGAAAAGCTATGCACCACCACCTTTAGCATCTACTCTTATATATATATATATATATCAACTGAGTAAGGGGAGAGAAAAAAAGGTACATACAAAGACTGGATACAGTTTGTATTAGAAAAGAGGTATAAAATACAATTACCATACAAATTGAAGAAACTTTTCCTAAACTTTTTAATTCCTACAGTGCTACTTAAATCAATTGATTTTTTTTTCTAAAGAAAAATCAAAGTTTACAAAAATTGACATATCTGGTATCCAACCGGTTATCAAAAAGGTCTAGCCATATCTGTAATGACCGATCATTAGAGAGATAAAAGAAAACAGCTTGCTTTAAAAACTTTTTGCATTAAATCACCTAATCATAATTTTCTTTAACTCTTTCTTCTTTTACATTAAGCCCCTTACATTACATAAAACACTCTGCATAAACCAATTTATTTTGTAAACCCACATTTTTTTTATTATCCATATTAACAAACACCAAAAAAATCCTTTAAAAATTTACTTACTTTAATATGAAAGGATCCAGTTTCTTCATTGACTGATGTTTGGATTTTTTTCTAATAATTCTAAATATGGCTGTAGCAGAAAGTATAAATAAAACAACTAAAATTGGAACTAAAATTGCAGCAATTGTTTTGTCTAAAGTAAAGAAAAAAATAGTATATAAAAATTTTTTTATAATTTATTTAACTAGATAAGGAGAAAAAATAAGCAAGAAAATATATATATATATATACATATATATATATATATATATATATATAATATATATATATATATATATATATATATATGTATATATATATATACTTATATATATATATATATATATATATATATATATATATATACATATATATATATATACATATATATATACATATATATATATACACATATATATACACATACATATATATATATATATACACATATATATACATAGATATACATACATAGACATAAAGATATATATATATATATATATATATATATATATATATATATAATTAATGTAGCATATATATATATATATACATATATATATATATACATATATATATATATATATATATATATGTATATATATATATATATATATATATATATATATATATATATATATATATATATATATATATATATATATATATATATATATATATATATATATATATATATATATATATAATTAATGTAGCAACAAAAAAGTTTTATACAAAAATATAATACAGTGTTAGCTTGATAACATTAAAGTTGCAAATAGCAAATTTGTTTTTGTGGCGGTATTTTGATACCTGCTCATTTGGTGTATTCAATAGTTTCAATAATGATATGCGGTATTTTTCAGTTAAACAAAGATTACACAACACAAAGATTACAAAAGAATATAATGTAATATTTAATATAATATTTAAACCTGGAGTAAAGTTGTGTAATCTTTGTTTAACTAAAAAGTACCATATCATCTTGAAACTATTGAGAAAACAAATAAATTTTTTAATTATTTAATTATGTAATTAATTTTTTGATTTTCAATTATTACATTTAAGTATTAAAATAAAAAAATATTTTCAATTTATTTACTTAAAAAATAAAAATAAAAACTAATATATTTGTATTATATATAATGAATATTCATTAAATATACAAATATATAGAGATAAAAGGAAAAACTATATTGATCAGCTTTGTACCCCTTACTTTGTACCCCTTGTTTATCTAAACCTGTTAGAGATGTAAGATGTAAATGTGTTACATTGTTCTGTCTAGGATAATGAACAATGGATCTTCTTGACTCTTCTAATGGGTTTTTGCTTGTGCCTCCTTGGTAAAAGGAGAGCAAATATTCCATCATCAGCTTTAAAACATCAGAAAAATAACATTGGTATGGTGCCTATAAATAGTGTTTCTGTTAGTATTTTTTGTGTGTATTGTTCAAAGTCACATAACTACCCTTAAAAGAACAGTAGAAACTTTTTATTAAAATCATGAAATAAAAAAGCATGCAAAAAAAGTAATTTTAAATAATTAATTATTTATCTTTTATTTCAGCTTTCAATTTTCTATTGTAATGTTAGTGAATTATAACTGTATGTGTTTGATGTTATGTAGATAAATATGTTGAAAGTCACACAATAATTTATGATTACTGTTTAATGATTATTTTAATGACTATTGTAATTTAAAGTGTTATCATGGGAATTTTAACTTTGTAACATATATATGAGATTTTGTGTTAGAAAAATGACAATTAAAGAAACACTCAAACAGTCATTTTAAACATATCAACACAATAATACAACAGGGTATTTCAGCAGTTATGTCACCAGTATTGATGACAACCATCAGCAGTGATCTGCCAATTACACAACTGCAATAAATATACACAATTCCACAACATCCCCAACAGATTCATTCGGCACTAGAAGATCTATGCATGCCCACATAACTAGAAGATGTCTCAGTTACCTACAAAGACTTAGACCTTAACAACAACTTATAAAAAATATATTTTATATATTTTTAAAAATTTATTACAATACCTCAAACTATTTTCGAAAAGTTTTTTTTTATTACAGTTTAAAAAATAATTTAAAACTGTAATAAAATTATAAAAAAATTCATGTTAATCCTATATGTATTAATTTATTTTAGATTTGAAAATAATATTTTTTGTAATTAAAAATGTGAAAAAAACTTGTAAAAAAGTTGAAAACAGTACAAAGGTTTCTTGTGACTATTGTCATGCTTTGATTAGCAACAAGATAGAACAAGTAAAGCGCCATTTAAAACATTGCCAAAAAAAGTTTTTACACAAGCACATGGAAGGGGACAATCTCAATTTGTCAAAATATTTAAATAAAAATTGTGATAATGTGCTTCCAAATAATGATTTTAATATTAATGGATCTGCTCTTATAGCTGAACCATCATCTCAAATTGGAAAAAAGTTTTTTGGCATGTGTTAGTTCTATAAGTTTTCAATACCTTGTAAGAAGCAATGCTGATGTCATCATACACAATATCAACTAATATGGAACAGAAAGGAAATATTGATATGAAAATAGCAAAATTTTTCTTCAGTGCAAATGTATCATTTAAAACTTTTGAAAATCAAGAACTTATAGACATGATCAATTCATTGAGACCAGAATAAAATCCACCTAACCATAAAATGCTTGGAGGAGAGCTCTTAGAAAAAGTTTACGAGGAAGTAAACAACAAAATGATGGATCAACTTACCCAAGAAGAAAAAACATTAACAGTTATGCAAGATGCATGGAGAAGTGTTACAAATGATCCCATTATTGCCCATAGTGCATATGACAGACCTTAGTCTAAAATATTATGCATTACTAATTGTGCATCAAATAAAAGAAAACAGCCAAGCATTGTACCAAACTCCATTATAATGTCATTAAAGATCTTAAAGAAACATACAACAAAGAAGTATTCACTGTGGTAACAGATAATGAAAATAAGATTAAAAAAATAAGGGATTTAATCAAAGAAACGTATTCAAATCTTTAAACATATGGGTGTTCTGCACATTGTTTAAATCTTTTAGAAAAAGAAATAACACACCCAGATGTCATCAAATATGTGATTGAAGTGCAGAAATATTTTCGCAATACACATCAACCACATGTAAACATTACTTTGTAATGTAAACATTATTTTGTATTTGTGAATTATAAACTTCAAGTATAAAAAATATATAAAAGTTAAAGATCATATTTTCAATATTTATTTTAAGAGATGATTGCGTGAGAAAGGAGGGAATATGCCTCAGTTACCAAACAATACCCAAAGGAACTCCCAAATTGACTGCATAGAAACATACATAAAAAACTACCAAATTTATTTAGAAATAATAGATAATCATGATACACCTATCAAAACAGAAAAATTATTGAAAATCAAGCAATATTTAGAGAACCGTCTTCAAACCCAAATCAAAATATTTGGTGTTGTTTTAGATCAAGTATTTAATTTTTTAAGTTAAAGTTTTTGTTTCAGCTGTCAAGAAGAGATGTAATGATGCTATGACACCTATCTATTATCTTGCATACATGACAAATCCTTGCTTCAAAAAAATAATTTTCACACCTATTTGCTCATTAGAATTTAATTTTTTTTTCATAGGCAAAAACTTGCCAATTGAAAATGAAGATGAGGCTGAGGAATGGCTTTACAATCATTATCCTGATTTTGTACCTGGGTTGATTTTGCTTAAATTAAAGGGTTGTGATGCATTTCCTAAAAGGATGTTGAGCAATCAAATAATATCAACAGTATTGTTCAGTGATTGGTGATCTATTGTTAACCAGAGAAATGAGAAATCAGTTCAGAAAAAATGGCCGGAAAGATTTTGCAAATTTATTACTAAATTTCAAACAAAAAAATGTCAAACAAAAAAATGTCAACCGTATTGCCTTAAAAACAAGTAACTCAGGAAGCAACAACAGTTGGATGGCTTAGATAATGAGATGGTTCTTGCAACATTGTAATTTCCCCAGACAACAGGTGTGTCTGGCACAATTAAAATTACATGTTTCAATTGTGGAAAACATGGATATTATGCATGGAACTACAAGGAAAAATGCAAGACTTCTTGACACTATCATCAAGCTAGAGACTGCTTCAAATAATTGCCAAGTGTAAAAGGAATAGGGAGAATTTTGAAATAATGGCATCCAATTTTCTCCTGGAAATAGCGATGTATCACTAAAAGTAAAAATAAATGGAATCTCCCAAACAGCATTAATTGATTCTGGATGCTCCATTATAGTGATTCATGCTGAATTCACACATGGTCTTCTTTCAAAAAGTCAAAAGTTCATCACAATCACTTTGGAAGGAACTGTGCATGTGCTAGGTGAAACAGTAATCGAAATGAAAATTGATGAAATACACTAGATAGTTAATTCTTTAAGTGTTGAAGAAAAACCATATGGATTTGATTTGATTTTTGGAATAGGTGCAATTGAATAATTTGGAGGAGCCGCCATCTATGGTAATAAAAACTGTACTGTCTGAATGTTAGCATGTGATTTGGTGAAATGTGGTGCCATTACTTATAAAAGAAATAAAGAGAATAAAATAAACATAATAAAATAAGACGCAGTTACTACAACAAGAAAAAACGAAAACGAAATAAACGAAATAAAATGTGGTGTCATTAATACAACAAGAAGTAAAAAGAATGAAATAAAATGTGAGACAGTTACAAGAAGTAAAGAGAACAAAATAAACATAAAAGATCCGGGCAACAAAGTTTGATGGGAAAAAGTGGAAAGCATCATGGAATTGGAATAAAGGTCCTGCAATTAACAATACCATTTGTGAATACAAGATAAACCAAGAGCACAAATGTAGTTACCAAAGAAATAAATAAATGGATAAACTCTGGCAATTTTGTACCATATAACGAACTAGCATTGGGACCACCTAAAATATTACATACAAGAAAACAAAGACAAAAAGGTACATCCAACGGGAGACTTCTGTGCTCTCAACAAATTTGTAAATTGTAACAGAGTAAATGCAAGTGTTTGTCAAGAGAAACAGTGTCGTTTGAGAAAAATAAAAAATCCTAAAAATTCTTGATTTAAAAAAAGCCTACTTTCACAAAGCTGAAATTCATAAAAAAACTTAAAAAAACTTAGGCCATACCATTATATTATATATATATTATAAATGGAAAACAATATTATTTAGAATAAGTTTTGGCACATGTGCGACTCCAACAATAATGACTACAATTCTTTGTCACATGCTCAATGTAAACCTAATTGCAAAGAAAGAATGTGATAATTACATTGATGATATATTTGTTGGTGAAAGTGTAGAAACTGCTGGAAATGTATTGAAGTATCTGTATAAATTTGAATCAAAATGTAAACCTCTAGAAGATCTCAAAAAAGGTCATGTTTTAGGATTGAGAATTCGAAAGAAATAAAAATTGGGAATTGATACAGAAACAGGACAATGCAGTACAATTCGAATCTTTTAATGCAGTCACATGATCACAGCTTTTCAGCCAGTTAGGTAAACGGCACTAGTCAGTGACAGGAAGTTTGTATCTACAACCTTTATACATCAAATGTTTAGCTGGAAATATTCTTTGGAGTGATTTTATTTCCAAAGATTGTGAAGAAAACCTGAAAGAGTTACTTCTCTGTGTGGAAAAAGAGGACTCAGTTGGTGAGAAATGGCTTGTACCAGCAAATGGAAAAGCAGTGCTTACTGTAATGCATCACCCATAGGACTTGTTATAGTTCTGTTCATTAGATGAGTATTTGTTAAAGATGCAGCATGGTTTGGGCCAATAAATGATACACACCATATTAATATAAGTGAACTGGACTCAATATTTAACTAGAAAGTAGATTCAACAAAGTAGATAACTAGTAGATTCAAAGCTATTAAGTGGGACATAAAAGAAGTAACAGTATAAAGTGACAGCAAGAGCTCTGCGGGATGGTTGAACGCAGTTTTGAAGTAAGAATATCACAAGAGAACTCAAGGAATTTCTCAACTGTTAGTACAAAGACATTTGAATAATATTAAGGAAGATATCAAGATCATAGTAGAATGAATTCCATCTGAAATAAATTTAGCCAATTG
>NC_088920.1:32875000-32917500 GCF_038396675.1 Hydra vulgaris
GAAAAAGCAAGCACTCTACCATTACTGCATCACATAAAGGGAATTCGTACAAATTTGATCAAATTAATTTTTGAACTACTATATTATAAGAAAGATAATACCATACTTTCTTTTATTTAAAACTAACAATATCTTTTTGTTATTAAAATAATTTTAAATCAAATTTACCTATTTAAATTTATTTCTATTCTTTTTAATTTGGTTAAATTTAAAATTTAACCAAATTTAAAAGAACAGAAATTTAAAAACTACATGTACATGTTTTTGTTATATGCCATCAATTTAATATTTAACTTCAAATTTAAATCTAACTGTTTTGAACACTGTGGTTTTCTCGCCTTATATCTTTTCCACACTTTATTAAACTCACAATATTTGCTTGACCAGAGTAAATTTTAAGGTATAACATAAATTTTAATAAATGAATAAAAGAAAGGCATTGAATGTATTCTGTAAAAAAAAATATATATATATAATAATAATAGTAGTAATAATAATAATAAAATCAAAGTTATTTAAATAGATTTCTAATGATATCATATATAAAAACTCTGCATAAAAATAAGAATACAATTTATGACAAAAACTTAATAAAAAAAAACTTACTTATGTTGCCATTAATAACAAATAAGTTTTTTATTGAGCCATCTTGAGCATTGTGCCATGGATCAGATGCATATACTGTGACATTAACAAAAGTTTTTGGCATATAGTTAATTTCTGAAGAGATATGTTCATCATTTACCCTAATTGTGTATATATAAAAAGAGCCATTGAAAAATTGACAAACTTTAATATTTGTCCACCTATTTAAGTCAATTGGCTTAGTAAAAAAAACATAATTTTTGTTTCCATTAATAGGAGCAGCAATGTAAAGCCCACCTTTACCATCATTATTAAACCAAACACCAGGAACTCTATCCCCGTAATCAAAATTATCTGAACCAATAGTTAAATGAATAACATTATAATACGAACCAGCAACAAACTTATTAGGGTTAACATCAAATGAAACTAAATATTCTTTATCTAGTATTGGAATTATAGCAACAATCTTCCCTTTCAATAAAGGAGTGATGATACTGCCAACAAGATATTCTAAAGTATTTAATACAATATTTTGATGATACAAATGATACAAACAAAAAAACAGTTTTCCATTTTAAATTATTTTTAATAGAATTTTTCTAAAACCTTTAAATGCGAAAACAATGTTTTTATATAAAAACATAAAAACAATATAAAAACAGTATATTAACAAAAACAATATAAAAACAGTATATTAATAAAAACAATATAAAAACAGTATATTTATAAATATTACGTAACAATATCAATCTAATAAATAATATATGTATAAAATAAATAATATATGTAAAATACATATATACATTAACATATAATATGGAAAATATTAAGTACGGTTAAATATTAAAAATATTGAATATATTTGGAGAAAAAATGTAAAATAGTAAATAATAAATGTTTAAATAAACTTAAAAATTAATATCTTTTAATTGTACTTTAAATAAAAAAAAAATTTTCTTTTTTTTCTTTTTAACAAATCTTTATTTAGTGTCTCTTTTACACCAAGATGTTTTATTTTACTAATGTTCTTATTTATCTTTATGTTTTAGAATAATTTAATTGAAGTTGTAAAAAATAGTATAATATAACAAACAACAACAATAATAAAAAGAACAGTAAATAAATAACAAAATTAATTTTTTTACAAATTTTATACTATTTGATTTTAAAATTTATTAATGTGGATTTGTTGGTCATTATTTTGTAGTTTCAGTATATTCACCTTTAACAAGAGAAGAAAATAAATATATAACAAGAGAATTTTTGTTGTTGAAAAGTATTGGAAAAAAAGTATGTATAAAATAAACATCTTGTTGCAGCCATGCATTGAATACATGGTGAAAAGGGATTTGGCCTATAACATATTGAAAGAAAAATGTTGACAGAAATTTCACATGTTATAGGATTGACAGTCTGTAAAATGTAGTTTACAAAAAATTTAAAAAAAACCCAAAATGATTACATGGTCTGCCAGTATAGTTGGCCATGGAAGTACTCTCTTCAGATGATTTATGTTTGACTGCAAAGAAGAAGAATTAATACTACAATTTCTGTGTTGGAAAAATGGAATAAAAATAAAAAAATTCAGGATCAACAGCAATAAGACAAAATCATTGTAAAGAAAAAAATAAGCGAGCAAAAAATACTAAGCAATGGAAATGTGGAGTGATCAGATAAATGTGTAGTGAGACTCTAAAACAAAATAAAATATGAGATGATATTAGAGATTGGAAATAGTAGATATGGTGTATTTGATAGAGTGTGTAAGAAAATTGTGTGAAGTTGTCGTATAGCCTGTAAAAAAATCTGTAAAAAAAAAAGAAAACTTGTGTAGTGAATTTTATTAGACAAAATTACTTGTTTTGAAATGTTCCTAGCTGCACTTATTTACTCTTTAATGTGTTTATTGTATTTATATTGTTCTTACTTGAACTGATTTAAAAATTTCTTTTTATTCCTTACTAATGCAACTTTAAAAATAAAAAAAAATTGACTTGTAAAATTTGTCATTTTAGTTTGATAACTTTATTAAATGAATAAATTTTTCAGCTTTTATTTCAGGAAAGACTTTTGCATATCCATAAAAACTTAAAATTAAAAGAAATATCTCTAATTCTGAAAAATAATGACTTTTCTTATTTAATCAGCTTTACCTATAAACCTGGTCTGAGCTTTATTCTATTAAACTCAAGCCTGGCCTTACTCATAATCAAGCCCTATCATTTACTATATAACATATATTTTTATACTATAAGGAATATCTTGAATAAGACTTGAGAAATCTACTTTCTAGGAGTAGTAGTAGTAGGTACCTTCTATTTTAACTTTTTTTCTTCTCTCTTATCTAAATATTAATAATCTAATTTAACAATGTTTAATAGTGTCATCTTACATCATCTTAAAGTAGTTTATAAACGCGTTTCTTTATTCCATGCGGCCTTTCAAGAAAGGTCTGCAAGAAAATTAGTGCTGATAAAATTTTAGTATTCAAGAAGAATTACAATTATCAACAAACAAGCTTATTTACAAAAGTTTAAATAAGCTTGTTTGTTGTTGTTATTTTTATTTTTCTAATTTTTATAGAAGAAGTTAGTATTAAAATGACTGGTAAAGTAGTTTTATTAGTACAATGTTTCTTTTTTAGTAAAGTGTTACAGTTTGAAGTTTTTTGTTTAAATTTTGTCTTAAGTCTTTTTTAGAACATTTTAAGCAAGTATTGTTTTATTTTTCAGAACAGTTAAAAAGAGCTGACAGGCTTTTTAGTAAGTTCAATTCATTTTACTATTTATAGATTTTTATTGTTTGTAGAAGGAATAATGACAATAAAATTTTTTGACATGTAAGTTTATATACATAAATGTCTGTATATTTTAGTTTATTTTATACTTCTCTGTATTTATATATATATATATATATAATATACTGACTGACATTGCTTTATTATTTTAAACAAGATTATGAATTGTTGTCAAATATATTGCTTTGCATTCCCATGTATTTTATAGCTTTTTTAAATAGTTTAATTAAATTGTTTTATAGATAAGAAACAAAAGAAAATTCAAAATTGTGTTTTTCTTTTTATTATCAAAACTACCATTACTTCTTTGTTATTAGAATTGTAGGCTTTTGTTATTTTTGATTTTTTTAGTTTGAATATTATCATTTTTTTTTTTAAATCTATTTACAGATATGTTCTTAAAAGTATGTTTTTTATAATTTTAAAATAGTATATATTTTTATTTGATTTAAATTGGTCTCTTATTTTTTAATTTTAAAAGTTTTCTTTTTTTAATTTTTTTTTTAAATAAAAGTGATTTATAAAAGTTATTTGATTTTTCCTTTTGTTAACTTTAGAGTAGTAGTAAGTAACTTTATAATGAGAATAATGTACAGAATGCTGCAAGACAAGGAAGACATTGAATAGCAAAAAGTAACACTATTTGAGATAATAGTTTTTAAGGAGAAATTGACCAAATCTGTTAAAATTGTGTTGCTGAAGAATTTCCTGATGAAAGTCATTTTCTGTGTTGTCGTAATGGAAAGTAGTTTACCTCCACTTTTTCCGCAAGCTTTGCAAGATTTATCTACAAGGAATTATAGATCTTAATTCCAACATGAATTTTCTAAAATATATTAGAAAGCCTGTTTTTCTTTTGCTTCATTTACAGCTAATATGGTTCAACCTATGAACTGTGGGCCTCGATGTTTTAGAATATGTGGTCAAGTTTTTCATTGTATAGGTATTCTTCAGCCAGATCAAGATACTCCTCCAACATATTGTCAACTGTATATCTATGACTCACAGTCATAAAATTTTGCAGCAGTAAACTTTAGAATGCAACAATGAGGCAATGATCTTTGCTTACCTGATTTAATGTTTCATTTACAAACTATAGTAAGTGAAGAAAACCTATTCCTCTTGCATTTAAAAACATGGCTAAAGTAGAAAATAAACAAATTCACCAAGGCAGCAATAGAAGATCCTTGTTTTCAGATGCCTTTACTTTAAGGGCAAGATAGATGTTGCTATAATCTCCCTTCACATAATGAAGTTGTATTTCTTGGTGAAGATGGTGTTCCACCTGCTTCCAGGGAAGTTGTTATTTACCCAAGAGGTCATCCTCTTAAAACTATATCTACTTTAATCTTTTATAAAAAGAAACTGTTTCAGCAATATGCTGTTGATGCATATGCCAAAATTGAAGACCAGCGTCTTGCTTTTATCAGAAATAACAAAAAAAACTGAGAAACGAGCAGTATGATGCCTTGCATGAACACGTAAACAACCTTGGAACTGATCATAATGTTAGACCAGTGCATGTTAGTCAAATTAGTTTTAGACCAGTGCATGTTAAATCAAATTAGTTTTTTTCAATTATTTTGACCTTTTGTGAACCTGACAATCCTTTAAATCTATGGAATATATACAAAGCGTTTCATTCACCAACCAGTCACACTTCTAATAGCTTAACAAGCTAATAAAACTGAACAAGCTTTGTCAAACTGAAAAGATCATTAATCAAAGTGATAAAATGCTGGCTGATTACAATCTGCCTGTTATTGATGAGTTTATAGGTTTTAATCTAGAAAATTTTGATGAAAATGTTCGATAATCTATTGACAAAGCCAATCGAATGTTCAATGTCAATTGACCATTCAATGTCAATCAATTAAACATATGTAATGCTATGCTTACTGCATTAAATGAGCAACCAAGTGTAGAAAATCAACATTCTAAATTGTTTTTCATGGATGTACCAGCTGGTAGTGGAAAAACTTTTACGTATACTTTTTTGATTTGTGAAACCATAAGTAGGGGTTTTAAATCTGCTACAGTTGCATGGACTGGCATAGCAGCAACTCTTCTTACAAATGGATCTACATTGCATGGTTTATTCAAGCTTCATGTCCCAATTTTGGATAAAAGCACATGTAATGTAACTCCTAACTCTATACACAGACAATTTTTAAGACAAATTACTTTGTTTTTGCTTGATAAAACATTGTTTTGACAAGCTTAATTAGTTTGTCTATAGGGTTATTTTTCCATTTTTGATGTAAAGCTGCAAATAAATTCTTTTTGTAAGTAAAATTTCCTTCTCTAACTTGACGATCAAGCTCCTCTTATAAATTTTCAATGGGATTTAGGACAGAACTTTGGCTAGGCCAGTCCATAACACAGACTTTATTACATGTGAACCAATTTTTTGCAGCCTTTAAAGTGTGTTTAGGGTCATTATCCTGCTGGAAACACCATTGTTGACGCACTTTTGCTTTAACATGTGGTAGCATAAGATTTTTCATCAAATAGGTATAGTATTTTACATCTATGATGCCCTTAACTTGAACTAATGGCCCTACACAATCATAGGGGAAGATACCTACACCATGACACTACCACCTATGTGTTTAACGTTGCTACAGTGTCTTTTCTTTTATTTTTTGGACATCTAACATACTTAATACCATCAGATGAAAACAAATTATATTTATTTTCATCATTCCATAATACTTTACCCCAATCTTGTTTAGTCCAGTATAAATGCTCATTGACAAATTTTACTGGAGCCATACTGCTTTTTTTAAACCAAAGGTTTTTGACTAGTATGTGTTCCAAATAAATTGTCGCCACACAAACATCTTTTCACAGTTGACTTATTTTAAGATATTTTTACTTCAAAATATTTGTTGTAATCTGCAGTCCAGTAAGGCGAGTATCACCTTGTGACATTTGACAAAGTTGACGATTGTCCTCTTTAGTAGTTTTTCTTGGTTAGTAGTTTGATGTTTTTAGTAGTTTTTTTTAGTAGTTTTTCTTGATCTGGATTTTGTTTCTAAAGTTCTCCTGCATGCTTTGATCCATATACATACAAGCTGTTTGGATACTCTAAATTGATGATCATTTTGTAATTCCACAATAATTAACTGCATTTGCTACTGGAATAACAAATATCATCACTATAACCCTTGTGTTTTCCCATTTTTAAATGTGATATTAATAATTTTCAATGAAGTTTGTTGAAAAAATTCCATGTAAATATAAGAATTTATGTTTAAAAAAATTAAACAATCAAGAGTCAAAATTCTTTTGAACTAACGTTTTCTAAAAAATGTTACAAACTAAATGCAATTATTTATTAAAACAAAAAAACTTCTACCAATTAAAACTATATTTGTATTGGAGTAAATTCCACAAAAAAAGAATGGTTTACATATTTTCTGTTAAGAATTATTGCACAAAAAATGATAGTAAAAATACTTTTGAACTCTACTGTGTATGTTTAATAGTTCATTTTTCAAAATTGATAAACCTCCCATTCAAAGTATGGTGTGTGAAAAATGTTACACAAATGTTATATTTTCTAATTCTCTTAATTTATAGACTTTGAAATGTTTATAGTTTGCATACGCAAGTTGTATGATGT
This sequence comes from Hydra vulgaris, assembly GCF_038396675.1. Classification (NCBI taxonomy): domain Eukaryota; kingdom Metazoa; phylum Cnidaria; class Hydrozoa; order Anthoathecata; family Hydridae; genus Hydra; species Hydra vulgaris. Next base: position 32,882,014 of record NC_088920.1, read on the forward strand.
AAGTTATGACTTTTAGCTATTAATTGTACTTTTTATTTATCATCTGTACTTTTTTTTATTTGTACATTATTTTATTGCATTACCCAAATTGCATAAACCATCTAACCAAATTTATAGAAAAAAAAATTGATTTTAATAAGAATAAACTAATTTTGTTCCGAAAATTCCATATAAAATTTCAAAAGTTGGAATAACAAAATAGCATAATCTGTGAATGATTTAATGAACGATTTTCAAAAATGTTCCATTTACAAATAACTTGATTTATAAATGATTATTGTTTTAATATTAAACACTGCATTTTTTATGTTATATTTTATTGATATTTTATTTTTTATGTTATTGATATTTTATTTTTGATGTTTATTTTTTTACTTTGCCTACTGTCATAACTGATTTTAAAATATCTATTTTATTTCCATTTTTTTTAAATTAGTTAATAATGTTATAATTCATAGCCAATCATGTAGAGCTAGGTTGTCAAACTAGCAAGTGGTGTGACTTAAAGTGCATGTAGAGCTAGGCTGTTAAACTAGCCAAGCGTGACTTGCAGTGTGTAGAGTTGGACTGTTATACTAGCCAGCTATTTTTTATAACTAAAAATCTATTAAAAAAAAAGGAAAGTAAAATAGCATAAAGCAATATTGCCAACTTTGCCAGCCAAGCGTTGTACTTAGCAGATGTGCACAGCATTTAGTGCCAAAAGGTGTTACTGTTATATATCTAGGTTCTGTTTTCTAGTTTTTTATAGTTATATATATAAAACACAGGTCTGTTAATACTTAGTGCAATACTTAGTGTCCTACAAAGATCTTATGCTAATTACTATTGCTCTTTGTAACTGTTGTGATGTTATTGTTGTAATGTTTTGTGTCAATAGACAGCTTGGCTTACCTTCCCCTTGGTGTCTACCATTAAAAATGATGTCTAATAATTCAAGTTAGGTGGGTTTTTTTATTTCATTTTAGAGTAATGTTTAACTAAAAGCCAAGAAAAATAAAAGCAAGCATAATTATAAAAAAATTATATATAGATAAATTTTATAAAAAAATTATATATAGATAAATTTTTATTTGATTAGAGAAAATATATAAAGTTAAATTGTTATTAATGATTTATTTACTAATAACCAGTATTACGTGTTGCTTACTGTCAGTTACACATGAAATAAAAATGAATGCCTATATTAATATATGACATGTTTATAACTAAAAATATTTATACCAGCTTTTCCATTAATAATAAGAAGATCGGAAATTGAACTATTTTGTGCTGCATCCCAAGGATTAGAGGCATATACTTTTATGGTTTTAAAATCTCTAACATCAGAATTTTCCACTCTAAGAATGTTTACTTTGTTTAAATCAACAGCAAACCAATATTTACTGTCCTGCAAGAACTGATATATTTTAATATTTGACCATTGACCCAATGTGAGTTGATCTGTTTTAATAGAGTATTTGTTATTTCCACTTATTGCAGAATAAATAACAAGCTTTCCAGAACCATCATCATCAAAAAAAACACCTGGATTTCTGTATCCATAAGCTTCATTACTGCTTCCCAAGGTTAAATGAAGAACACTTTTCCATCCATATGAATAATTTAAAGGCTTTAAATTGAAAGACAAGGTATAAGTCTTTGCCATAACATTCAGTGTTCCAAGAAGAAAACCTTTAGTAGGTGTAAATTCTTCTTGATGATTAATATAATCTAAATAAAAGTTTAAAAAAAAAAGTGATAAAATGAATAGAAGATATCAACATCAGCTTCTAAAGGAAAAATAATTAAATACCGATGTGTATGTGTGTGTGTGTGTGTATTATTCACTTTTATTGTGGAATTAATTTAATTGCTGTAACAGTTCTTAAAATGCCTGCATTCTATTACAATAAGAAAATATAAAACATTTTTTTTAAGCAGTAAAAATTTTTATAGCCCTTTGTCAAATTTTTTATCAAATAAGTCATGTTGTTGATAAATAGTGTGAAAACCCAAAGACAACATTCGTGTAATGAATTTTTTCCATTGCGCAATAAATGATGCTTGTTATGTATATATTCTTGTAACATTAACATTACAAACAAACAAGTTTGTAGCAAGTATAAAACTTAGTTTTATATTTAATAAGCAATTTTTTAACGAATAAACAGATAGCTTGTGCAAAAACCAAAAGCACTCGTAAGAAGCTGTTTAGAGAGTAGCTCGCATGGCTCGCCATGTTTGTTTTAAATAAGTTTTTCTGCGCTCTTACTGTCATTTAATCCTGCCAAGGCCTTATTATTATTAGTTACTCATTATCATAATGGTAAATCTATCATATATCATCCCAGATTATATCCTGACGGAAAATGCACAATAATATTTTTATTATATATTTAAAATCTGAAAAAACAAACTTTTTGACATATAAAATAGCAATCTAGCGCTTCTAATATAAATAGGAAACTTTTCCAGAATACTAATTATATTATTTTTTCGCTATATCTTTTAACAAACCAACTTGATAATCGAAATGGTGTCCTCTTGTAATAGAAATGTACATTAATAACTGCATAAACTGGTATTGATTCAAATGCATTCAGAGTATGTTTATTCATTAAATACTATACTATAAAATAAAACACCTTTTTTTAATTGTTTAAATTGAATTCAGGTAGTGCCACTGATTTATTTAAGTCATTTTTTAATTAGAGGATTTCAAGAAGTGAAACTGGTAAAGAAGATTGCAATCGTTCGTAAGAAAATTTAGAAGGAACGTGTTTTATGAGCTATTTCAAGGCGCACTTAATTATATTTATTTAAATATTTCTCTTCAAAATCTCTTAAAAACCAGCCACTTAATTTCCTCCTCAAAAATGTAAGATATACAGCTGTGACCAAATTAGTTCATGAATTTATACAATATATAGGAATTATTTTAAACTTATTACCTTACCTGTTGGAAGAATAACAATAGGTTGCATTTCACTACCTAAGAAATAAAATAAAATTACTTATAATAACAAATAAAATAAAATTACTACTAATAATAAATTACTTATGATAATAAATAAATTAGGAGACAAAAAAAATAGACTCAAGTTTAATAAGAATGAAACTGAATTTAAATGAAATAAAAACCAATCTATGAAAAAAGGTGTGTTTTCCTCAAACTTAATCTTTCGAAACAATAAAGTGCAGTTAGAATAGATGGAATAACAAAGTAGAAATAGTACAAAATACAACAGAGGGTATATATTAGGAGTGGGAATTTTTTTTTCACGTGATGGTTCTATAACTATCAGTGGAGTAATGACCTAAAACTGACAAAAATATAAAAATAAACACTAAAAATGCAAATAAAACCTCTACACAAATCCATTTTGAAGTATTGTCAAAAGTTTGAAAATTGGCTTTAATAACTCATACTGTTTAACTATTATATATTATATATATTTTTTATATTTAAATATATAATATATATTATATATATTTTATATATTTAAATATAATCTTTATTTAGATGTATAAGATATCTGAAAATAATTTAATTAGAGAAACTGATTGCCGATATTTTAAAGCCAAGAAATTGTATATATGGAAATTTGACTGAAAAGACACTGATAGATTTTTATATCTATATATTTTTTTATCTATATATTTTATATCTTTATATCTATATCTTTATATCTATATATTTTTATATCTTTATATCTATATATTTTTATCTATATCTATATATCTTTTATATCTTTATATCTATATATTTTATATATAGAGAGTTATGGTATATGATTATACCACGTTTTCTGGAGAAATCCCTGCAAAATAATGTCTGCCATTCAAAATTATAAATTTGTTATTAAATCAACATAAAGTACAACTAAGAAGACAAGTATTATAAATACTTGGCATAAAACATTCGACTTATTACTGAATAACGTTAAATTTAAAAATTTGGAAGACATACTCTTTTATGAACTTCAAAAAACTTCCAATGGGTGCAAAGGTCAATGTAGTATTGTGACAGTACATTTTGATGGTAAGAACATATACAAACAACATTATTATAGCACTTGTATTTCGAGCAAGCCTAGATCTTTGGTTATATCTTTGAAAATATTAGAGAAAAGCAACTCTGTCTCCATTTATAACATATTACACAAAGTTATTTTGAAATTTAATTTATTTAATAAAATTTTCTTTATAATATGACACCACTGCAGGTCCTAAAAGTTGAGTTATTAAACGTTTGACAAAAATTATTCCAGGTTTAGTTTATCATCTTAGTCAATTTCATGTTCTCGACCTAATTCTCAAGCATTTTATGAACTCAAAGTTTGATTCCTCATCAACATCACCTAATATTAATTACTGGTTCATTAACAAGTTGACTAGTAACTACCATGATTTACTTGAAAAATACAGGCCAAACAAGCCATTTATTATGTGAAGGATACAAGTCTTATTGAGACACAATGAATTTCCTTGCCAATCATTTTTTTAAACCTATTTCCAATGCACGGTGTAATTCATGAGTTATCTATTGCTTGAAATATGCATTTTCAACCAGAAAAAAAAAATCAATAATAAAGACATGCAATTTTATTGTAGATCACTGGGCCAAGCCATAGTTCTCTTGCAGAAGAAATGTTGATGATATAACAGTATTAAATTGGCATTAACTGGTAATTACCTTGAGTTTTTGGAAAGATACTGTGATATTTGAAATGATTGTCCATTAGACATCAACTAAAAAAATGTAGTGAGTGAAAGGTTGCATGGGAAAGTTAAAACATTTCTTCAAAGAAACGCCATTATATTAGAGGCCAAAGTTCTAAGACACTGTAATAAACCTTTGATCTGTGTTTTTGTAATAAAATAATTTAGTGTTTGATCAATATTTACTTCCATGACCCAATTTTCAGAAGGCTTATAACTAAAAATTTAGAATTCTACAAGCAATATCTTTACCCTAAATTACATAAATCTTTATGCGTAGTTTGTAAGCAGGAAGACTAGCCACACTTAGCAATTAGCTAGGCCCCCCTAATTAGGGAGCAGAGCTTGCAAATTTTGGGGGCTTATTTTCAAATTTAGGAGTCATTTTCAAAATTTAAGGAGTTTTTTTTCAGTAATAGACCTAGTAATGGAAGGTATTTAAGACTTTGTTTTTTAAAATTATTTTTAAAATACTTTTTATATAATTTCTTCACGAGTAGTAATAAGACAAATTGATTTTAGGAAAAAAATGTAAAAAAATTCTCACCCTTAATGTATAACATGAACAGAACAATCAAGTTATAATAGTAATGTGTATGCAGTGGTGCTGAGATAAGCAAGAGTTTCGTATTACTGTGCTCAACTTGTTTCTTTTCTTAACTTGTTTTCTCCAGCCTTCTTTTCTAATCTTCGCTTAACTTGTTTTCTTCAGCCTTTCTTCTTTTGATTGTTCATCAAAGTTTTGTTGAAAAATAAACAATTTTTCAACGTTTGTGAAAGGATGAAAAGAACATGAATCAATTTAAGTGTATATATGTGTGTGTATGTGTATATACATGTGTGTGTGTGTATATATATGTGTGTGTGTATATATATGTGTGTGTGTGTATATATATGTGTGTGTGTATATATATGTGTGTGTGTGTATATATGTGTGTGTGTGTGTGTATATATATATATATATATATGTGTGTGTGTGTGTGTGTGTGTGTGTGTGTGTGTGTGTGTGTGTGTGTGTGTGTGTGTGTGTGTGTGTGTGTTTTTCTATAATTTTTTTATTCTTGTAAATAGTATATATTGGATTGAACATTAATTAAAGAAAAGGAACATGTTGTAAAGATTAAGAAATTAGTCTGCAGGATCTTCAGAAATTGGTGAAAAAGTAAGATTTTTTCTTAAAAAAAAGGTGTTTATTATTCAGTGACTTGTGAAAAATGTTTTCCGAATAAACTGTTTACAGACACGGAACAAACTATTACTAAGTATTATTTGAACTAGTATTTGATGTATTTTTTGTTCTTTTTAAAATAAATAGATTTAGAGAACTTATTGCAATGTGATTGAAGGGAGTATTGTTGTTAGTTTTGTTGCATCAAGATTAGGATGTATATAGAAGATCTACAACTTTAAATGATTCTCATCGTATTGTTGTAAATTTATTTTTAGTAAATAATTATAAATTTAGTAAATATATTAAAAAAATGAGCGTTTAAATATTACTAAGTATCAAAAAATTATATTTACTATTCAATATTTATATATTCAATATTTCCTCATCAAACAAATGTTATCATTTAATAATTATCTTATTTACATTGCAATTGTTTCATATGCTAATTGCTAACCTCCCTTAGTCTTTGCTTCACAAAGGTTTTCTTTTCATTGATGAATAGCAAGTAGTAGCTCCTGACAATCGCCTTCATTTTGAACAAAAAATAATACAAATAAATAATAAATATATATAAAGTCTGATACAACTTTAATAGAACTTTCAGAAACTTAGTTAATCACTGCAAGTTTACAAATTTTGAAAAAGTCTTAAACTGGTTAACATACTTGCATAGCGGTGCTGGGCTGTTTATTATTCAGTTTAGTCAGTAACTAAATATGAACCAAGAGTTTTCTCCCACTAATTGTGCAATACTTGTTGGTTTTTCTAGCTTAAAGTCAAGAGCTATGAACAAATTTAATTTCTCTGAATCCCTAAACATTTCAGGAACTGGTTTTAAGGAGAGCATTTTTGCAACATCTTCTCTCTCTGGAACAGAAATTGCAACAAAAATCTGCAACAGATCTAAAAGAGCAAGTAGAACCAAGGTTTTATGAAGGCGCCATGAATGTGATTCCATTGAAACTTTCGTGGCATCGATTATATTTAAATTATTTCAGAATGCTCAACATATTGTTTTACATATTCTCTATATTTTGTCATTTGCCAATAATCTTTTAGATCTTGGAATGACGCAGCGTATGATGAAGAAGTTTTTAAAAACCAGATGGAATAAAACATAGAAATAAACTCGGCCATTATTTGCACTTCTTCTTTTTTTGATTGTTTGTTTCATTCATAAAAAAGCTGCAAACTCAATATCTGAATCTTTAGATTATAGATAGCCTTGGACATAAAACATGCATGAGACATGCACCCTAGAGCTTGAATTTGAAAAACTCTTTCAGGATATAAATACATAGGAGTCAGTTTTCTGGGGAAAATTTGTTCATTAAAAGCCTTCTTGCAAAATATTACAGTTTTGAGTTTAGCCATTTCTATGAAAGTTTTAGCAATAGATTGTCATATTTAAGAATTAATGCTACTTTCAATGTCATTCGAGTTTATTTAGAACTGTTCGAACATTAAGTTTTCTGGAGATTTAGTTTTTACAGTAATTTTTTACAGAAGTGTTTGAGATGTAATTTATAAATGTCTCCAGCTCTAGTAAAATTGATTTTTGCTTTTGATTAAACCTGACATTGGTACCATAAAATCTTCCTGTATTTGTAGCAGTGGTATTAAAGCATAAACCTTTCACATGGTCACATATTCCATATTCTTCCAGTATTTTAACTAAAGTATCGTATTGAGCTTGTCCAGTATCACAATTGATGGAATGCCAAGTAGCTTCATTTCTCATCAACATCTACTGATATTTCAAATATCTTTTTGATTTTTTACCTTCTTTGATTTTTTACCTTATATTTTCAATAATTTCCCCATCAAAATGTGTTGTTATGGGAAAAATAGCTTTACTGGCAATAATTTTAACACTTTTCTCATATTGTTCAGCATTTTCCCAAAAAGATTTTTTTTGAGCTCCCCAAATAGTTGAATGAGGTAATAAAAAACCAGTCACATTCCCACCTGAACTTACAATTAAATCCATGCATAAATGCATTAGAAGTCTTGATGAAATATTTTTTGGCATTGATCTCTTGAAAATATTTTTTTTAACAAAATCCTTCACTTAATCCTTTAACAAAATCCTTCACTTAATCTTGTTTTTTATGAATTGGGCCTGGTTGTGCTAAATCAAATGAAATACCAGATGCCTTATTAGAATGTCTGAGAAAGACTCTAGCTCTTGTAGTTGATTTGCCTACTTGAAATAATTGTTAAATATAAAAATTTATTAACTGTTTCTTTTCTTTATTTTTTTACTTTTACCTCGTGCCTTTGTCCCCCAAAGTCACAAAGTGACTTGCCTTTTGGTCCTTTAAAAATTTAATATCTGCATAATATAAAAGTTTATCAAGATTCTTTTTTTTTAAAGTTTTTTTAATATTATCTTTACCAATCCAAAAAACCTGCTTTCCCTTCTTTTTAAATTCTTCTTAGTAAGAATTAAGATTAGTAAGAATGGTATTCAAACCAAAACCATAAATTTATTTAAATTTTGTAAGTGCAGAAATTATAATTCCTACTTTATAGATTTGTCTGTGAGTAATCCATCTTTGTAACCTCCATCTAACCAAGGTTTTTTCACTGCAAAAAGAATAGTCATCAGGGCAATTTACAATACAGAGCCTTTTGCAATTTTTATTGGGTCCAACAGTACAGCCAAACTTTTTGGACAAAGTTAACTTGTTTCTAGATCTTTTAAATTAAAAGTTAAGAACTAATTCTTTATTTGTTGCAAAAGTTATTTGAGTTGAGTTTTCTATCAGTTTTTCTTCTTCAATTAAATACACGCTTTTAGTCTCATAACTTTAGCCATTCTGACTTAAACAAATATTTTAGAAGACTTCTTGTTATTAGTATTCCAAATGCAGTTTTAAACACTTTTTCTCAGCATTAGAAAGTTGTTGTTAATTTTTTAACAGATTATTGGAGTAGTTGTTACTTTCACATTTTAAAATAATGTTTTCTGATCAAATTTCCGGATTTTAAATTTATTGCACTCTAATGTAAATTAAGTAGGGGCCATTAAGGTTAATGTCAGGGGGTGGTTACCCCATGGTTCAAAGATTTTTCAAGACATCATTTGACAATATTATAAAAACCCATAAAAATCCAGGTTATAGTTTATTCAGCGCCTGTAAACAGTTTATTCAGAAAACGTTTTTCATACACCACCAAGTAATAAGCACCTCTTTTTTTTGAGAAAAAATCTTAATTTTTCCTTAATTTCTAAAGATCCTGCAGACTAATTTCTTAATTTTTACAACATTTTTCTCTTCTTTAAGTGATATTCAATCCAATATATACCATTTAAAAAAATAAAAAAAATTACAGGATAAATGTTAAGGTCCCCGTCAGACATTTAAAACACCCAACAATTTGGATCAAAATTGAGTCGGCAAGGACACTAAAAATTATCAAACTTTTTTTCTTTTCCTTTAATCATATTTTTATATAAATGGTCAATTTATAAATCAAGGTGCAAGTTCAATTTCAAAAATTGATAAAATATGAAACACCCAAGTATACATGTGCATTTTTAAAGATTGTATATATGTACAAAATGTATAAAACATGTAGAAGTACACTTTATAGAAAAAAGTTGCTTTGCACTTTGCTTCTTATTTTGTAAATTTTATGAAAAACCTTTAAAAACCTTTAATAAATATATCTTGCAAAAAAAACAAAAAAACAACCAATTAAACCAAAAATAAAAATCAAAAACAAACATTACTCCTAGTCCTAGCTAACTCTACTGACATATGAATAGTATGAAGGAGATAATTGTGTTAATTAAATGAAAGAAATTATTAAAAATAAAATAAATTATTAAAAATAAAATAAATTATTACAAATGAAATAAATTATTAAAAATAAATTATTAAAAATAAAATAATACATTAAAAATGAAATAAAATATAAAAAATGAAATAAATTATTAAAAATGAAATAAATTATTAAAAATAAAATAATACATTAAAAATGAAATAAAATATAAAAAATGAAATAAATTATTAAAACTAAAATAAATTATTAAAAATGAAATAAATTATTAAAAATAAAATAAATTATTAAAAATGAAATAATACATTAAAAATGAAATAAATTATTAAAAATGAAATAAATTATTAAAAATAAAATAAATTATTAAAAATTAAAATGATTATTAAAAATTAAATAAATTATGAAAATGAAATAAATCATAAAATTAAAATAAATTACTAAAAAAAATTGAGTGAAACAAAGTTTAAGTAGTAAAATATAGAAGTAAAAATAAAGAAATAAGAATAAAAAATAGAATATAATGAAAAACTAAAATACAATAAAAAAATATAAATAATAAATAAAAATTAAAAAAACAAACAATTATACTTATACAAATAAGTATAATTAAGAAGTACAACAAAGTATAAATAATTAATAATTCCAATTTATTTAATTAATTAACAATAAGTCATGTTATTTAGATAATTAAAAAATCAGCATTTATAACAAGGGCTTTAAAAATAGAATTTAGAAAAAGCTACACTAGTTTCACATTTGCACCTTTCGGAATTAGGGTCAGCATTTGGCAATGCCAACCTAACTCCCTAACTAAAAGTGTTTGAGGTCGGTAAAAAATGTCTAACCTCATTTCTATGTTTTATAATAACTCCTTTGTGTTAAATTTTTTTTGCCATCCTAATGCTCATCTCTAACAGTTTAAAGTCAGCAATTTATTGCTGACCTTATTTTTCCTATTTCTGAGGGAAATTGGAAATTGGATTTATCATCATTTGAATAAAACTTATTTTTATATTATTTATAATTTCATTAGAAAGTTTAAATTAATTTTTTAATATGTATATATATATATATATATATATATATATATATATATATATATATATATATATATATATATATATATATATATATATTTCTATGGTACTATATATATATATATATATATATATATATATATATTTCTATGGTACCATTTCTATGGTACTATATATATATATATATATATATATATATATATATATATATATATATATATATATATATATATATATATATATATATATATATATATATATATATATTTATATATATATATATAGCAATCTTTTACACTTATAAATGATAACTATTTTGAGAAGTGAAGCTGGTGAAGGCAAATAAATCTTATATATATTACGCATACTTAATGAGTATTTATGAGTGAAAAATAATTAAAATTAAAAATTCAAATGACTTAAAACAAATGTTAAAAATAAAAAATTCTAAGTTGAAAAACTTCATTAAAGAATTTCTTTATAAACTATATTACTCTCGAGTCCCAAATAAAATAAAATTTTCACACCTACCCCAAGCTTATTAAGACCCCCCACCCACCCACCTCCTCTCCATTTATTAATTTTAAATTGTTGTCAGCAAAAACTTTATATCTCAAAATTAAAAAAAAAATCAGTGAAAATCGGCCTTAAAAATTAGAAAATATTTCTTTCAGTCATCGATGTAAACATTCAATGTAAACAGGCTTTAAAAATCCCCGACCTGGTATATCTTGATTCAGCATATTAAATCCTATTGAAATTATGCTAAAACAGCTATTTGAAAATGTTCATTTGACCGCAAGCAACTATAGAATTAAATTGTTTTAAGCGTATTTTGTAAAAAATATTAGTTTGGATTTATAAACTAAACTTTTTTATAAAAAATACTTGTATCACAAAAAAATATATTGTATCACAAAAAAATTTCCACTCCCCACTATTAAAACCCCCTGTTTATAAGATCTAAACTAAAATTCCCACCCCCATCTCCTTTTATCACCCCCCATCCTCCCTTGTATTAAGGACTCGAGAGTAAGAGCATTAACAATAACATTTTTCTTTAAAAGCAAGACATGTTACATGCATTTATGTTATTTATTAACTGATTAACTTAACTATTTACTTACTGCCATGTCAGTAAATAAATAGTTAAGTTAATCAATTAGTTAATTAATAAAAAGTATTAAAAAAAAACAAAAAGAAAATGGACTTCTATAAGCATTGAACCTGGAGCGCAGGCACCATGTCCAAATTTATTAACCACTACACAACAAAATATTATAACTAAATAAGTTTAAATAAAACGAATTTGTTCTGATGCATAATATTTTTTAAGTAATTAACGCTTTAGATAAAATAACTTCCGCATGAATAATATGTAAGCGTTACGTCAGCATTGCACTATCAGGGAATCAGTGACCTGGGTAAATATATATATATATATATATATATATATATATATATATATATATATATATAATATATATATATATATATATATATATATATATATATATATATATATATATATATATATATATATACATATATATATAAAATTCATAACTACATTTGCAAGTAACTTATAACACTTACTTGAAATCCCATTGATGACAAATAAACTTTTTATTGAGCCATCTTGAGCATCACCCCATGGATCTGTAGCATAAACTTTTACATAATTGAAACTTTTATGCTGGGTGTTAAATTGAGAATAGACCAATTCTCCATTGATTCTGATTATATAAATGTAATCAGAGCCTTTTAAAATTTGGCATAAATCAATGTTTGACCACATATTAGTTCCAATTAAATTAGAGTAAAAAATCCAATCATCACTAATAGGTACTCTTATTGCAAGTCTGCTATCTTCAGTAAACCAAATACTAAGAGGACTGTTTTCATAGCTACCAGTATTGTCTCTATCTGTGAAATGAACCACGCTATGCTTACCTGACAAAAATTGATTGGGATTGATGTCAAATGATATTATATATTCTTCATTTAGATCTGGTATTTCAGCAATAAGTTTCCCCGTTACTAAAGGAGTGATTATATTACCAACAAGGTACTCTAAAAAAATATTAATAAAGATATTAAAATATTGGTGATCTAAGAAAGATTGTATTTACAAATAAAGTAAAACCTTAGTTAACTGTTTAAAAGTTACAGATGTTTAATTAAAATTTTTTTAAATGGCTAAAGTTTTACACTAGAAGTAATTTGTAAAAGCGTTTTGCATAACTTTTACTAAACGTTTTAAAAGATAAGTTTTAAAGTAATTTTTTTCAAATGCAATTAAAAACGTAGCAAAAAATAATTTCTACTTTGAGTTTTTTTAGTATTATTTTAAAGCTAATTTATTTTCTTTTTCAAGCAACTTTAGCAAAGAATGCTTACTATGCTTATTGCCTGAACTTGCAAGCTATATAAATATTGGTGATCCAAGTATTAACTAGTACTTTTCATTTTGAAGCGTACTTGCAAAATATTGTAAGTAAATGCTGACATGGCTTTTAAAGTTCTGATCCAAAACTTTTGAATATTTAAAAAACTCAAATTTTCAACTAAACATCTAACTATTAAACTATTTTAAATATTCAAAATATTATGAAATCAAGTTGCATTATTCAAGCAAAAAAATAATTAAGCAACATTATTAATAAGATAAAAAACATTATTTACAGGAAGAAAAAAAAAAGATTTAAAAAAAGTAAAAAGAACAAAAACAACTACAAATAAAACTTTTCAAATTACTTAGAGAAAAACAACCTGGTAAACAACAACCAGCTTGGTTTTTGACATAGCTGCAACACTATTTTTAGATAATGTTATATTTTTAGATTTTGTTTAATGTTATCTAAAAATAGTGTTGCTAGCTGCAACACTATTTTTAGATAACATTAAACAAAAAGTCAAAGATAAAATAGTTGGAGCAGTATTTTTTGATTTTGCATTTGACACTTTGAGTCACGGAATACTAATCAACAAGTTTAACATTTATGTTGTTCATGAACTTTAAAGATTACTTAACAGATTTCATTTGTTTTCAAAGCACAATGTCTGAAACAAAATGTTGTATGAGGTGTACTTTAAAGGTCAGTAGAGGGCCCTTTACTATTTGTTATCTACTTTAATCAATTTGTATCTTGTTCGAAACACTTAAAATTTTTTATTTATGCTGACACAGTTATATATCTGCAGCCATTGGTCAATTTATGATAAGTACAAAATTGGTCATTTTGAGATAAATAGAGAGGTTCTTAGTTTGATTTTGAGATAAGCGAGAGGTTCCAAGTTCAATCCCCACCATGTCCCTGGTAGTACCACTCTCAACTTGTTTCTTCGTGAAATGGCCTTGTTCGTCAAGGTTCGTGTTTTAGAGTTATGGAGTTGAGAGATGGTTATAACCACAATTAAGTAGCCTCCTTGTCTGTAGTGGCCTTCTGGGCCTTGGGGAGGTAAATTAACAAAAAAAAAAAGTAGGCAGTTTTGTTATACTTTGTTAGATCTTTCATTTGGTCAAAATATGATTGCTGTAGTTTTAAAACAATAATTTATTTTTATGAAAAAAAATTTTTTTTTTTCATTATTAACAATTTGATTTGTTGCCATTTATGGCAACAAATCAAATTTTCAAACTCTTTTTCTACAAAATGTCACATTTGCACTTATCATAAATTGGCCAATGGCCACAGTTATGTTTCTGGAAAAAATGTATTTATTAAGCCAAATTACATGTTTTCCTAAAATATGCATATATATTATTTAAATATAATTCTTAAACCAAGAATGCTTATTGCAGTGAAAACATGCTGTTTGATAGTAAATATTTAGAAATTATTGTTGAATGGAAACTGTGAAAAGTTGATAATGGAAAGTGTTTCACACTCAAATGCTCATCACGAAGTTGAGAGTTTGCAAAGATGGCCCTGCAAATCAGTTTAAGAATAGATTTATAATTGCAAAAGTTTAAAAGATCCAAAAAGAGTACAGAACTGCCATCAACAAGAGCTATAGTGTAATTAGTCATAACAAATGACCATATATAGGCTTAGTAAAATTATTTCTTATTAGTTTTACCCAGAAAGGCTGTTGGTAAACAATGGTAAAAATTTTCATTACATTGTTTTCAGTACTAACCTAAATATTCAAATTTCTTTAATTTTATCTGAAGATATTTATCAGAGAAGCAATGAATCTAAAATAAAAGTTTCAGAAATCACAAAAGAGATTATAACTTTTAAGTACTTTTTTTCTTGAGGATTTCTTTTTTAAACATTTTTTTTTAAATATTTATTTTTTTTCTTAATATAAATGTAAAGCACTACTCTTTTTAGACTGAAACAACAATTCATAAAAAAAAGAAAAAAAAAGAAAAAAGAACAAAATTTGTAAATGCAGTTTATTATGCTTTCTGTAAAATAGATTTTAAGTATATAAAAAAATAAAATTATGATGCACAACTTTTTATAAAACAGACAGTAAATTTTTTTTTTATGTTTATTGTTTTATTATTTGTTTTTGCATATTTATCATTAATTTTTCAACATTATATACATTTCCATTTTACATAAATTTAAAAAATGACTTGATGATTGTTAAACAAAAACATTTTTTTATAAATATATACTGTATACAGGTCATATACTTTTTTATAAATGCATTACATATAGGTCTTTTCTTACATGTAATATATGTGTGGTGGAACTTTGTTGTTTAAAAATGGAATAAGATAAAGTTTAAACTCTGGTTTTAATACTCCAATTATAAAATAAACTTGTAGAAATCTTTCAGTGGTGCAAAAATAAGCAATTTTGGAAAGCAAAAAAAAATTAGTACATTTTACTACTATTTATTTAATTGAAAAACAATCAGTGAAATCAATTAATGAACATATGAATAAATTACAAAATCATGCAGAAAACAAAAAATGACAATAATAATAAACCATAAATGAAAAATAGAAAAAATAAATGACAAATAACTTATAATTTATTCTTAGAATAAATAAATGAACAAACCTGTATTAAAACTACTTTCAAAAGTAATTTTAGTAAAAGCTTCAAGAAAAACTAGTTTGCAGAAAAAGAAAAAAACAACTCAATAATAAATGATTATAAAATAAACTCTCACAAGAAAATTTCAAATATTTCATATTGATTTCTGTGAGGAAAAAAAATGAAATTTTTAATGAAACCATCAATATCTAAAAATAAATATTGTCAATCAAGTTATTAGACCTTTTTAAAAAATTTTTTATAAAATGAATATATTTTAACATTAGTAAAAATGTGACAAGGAACATTTTTCCAATTTTTGATGTTCATTTGCCCTGTTACTTTTATAAAAAAATTCATAATAAAAATTGAAAGAACAAAAAGCTGATAAAAACACTTTTCTTACCAGGTTAGCTATGAAAACTAAAAAGCTATGAATAGAACTTTTCTTACCAGGTTTTCCATTAGCAATGAGAAGATCAGAAATTAAACCATCTTGAGCATCATCCCAAGGATTAGAAGCATATACTTTTATGTTTTCAAAATCTCTTGCATTGAAATTCTGCACCTCCAAAATACTATTTTTATTTAAATCAATAGTGAACATATATTTGTTGCCCTGTAAATACTGGCATATTACAATATTTGACCATTGACCTAATGGAAGTGGATTTGTTATAACAAAGTAGTTATTATCTATTGCAGAATAAATAGCAAGTCTTCCTGAACCATCTTCAAGAAACCAAATACCTGGACTTCTATCTTTATAATTTTTGCTGTTGCCGCCCATTGTTAAATGGAGAACACTTTTTGAACCATTAGAATAACTTAAAGGTTTCAAATTAAAAGAAACAGTGTAAACTTTTTTTAAGACATCAAGTGTTCCAAGAAATAAACCTGCCTTAATAGTGAACTCCTTTTTGTTGTTTATATGATCTAAAACAAATGAACATTTTTATTTTATTCAAAAATGAAAAATCAAGTTTAGATTTTATATTTAATAAACTTTATTTAAAAACATATATATATATATATATATATATATATATATATATATATATATATATATATATATATATATATATATATATATATATATATATATATATATATATATATATATATATATGTATATGTATATGTAAATTATGTTAGTGTATTTTACAAATAGAGTGCTCAATGTTCTTAAAGAACAGAGCAATAATTAATTAGTAAAAAACACTTATCTAACTTTTATCTTCGACTTGAAGTTTCACCTTTGCTGGATCATCAGGAAGAGTTCTCTTCAGGAAGAGAACTCTTCCTGATGATCCAGCAATGGTGAAACTTCAAGTCGAAGATAAAAGTTAGATAAGTGTTTTTTACTAATTAATTATATATATGTATATATATAAATATATATGTATTAGGGTGTTTCTTATTTAGGGTTAAAAATTTTTTAACCCTAAATAAGAAACACCACTAAAATGGTTCATTTTGGTGAGAAAATAAATGTGTAAAAATTTCAAGGGGAAAAAAACATTTTTACTGGGCGCTACCAGTCATTGAAATTTAAGGCATATTTTACTATGCGCTCTTAGTCATTAACATAAGAAAAAATCATACAACTAATGGAGACTGGTGATAATGACTCATTTACTTGGTACACATTTATTTACTTATTACATGCATTAAAAAGATCCATTTTCTGTCATTGTATTTCTACTTATTTATTAAAAGACAGCAATAAACATGCTTTTTTACTTTGATTGTAGGTTTATTTAAGACAATAGTTACTGTACTAAGATTAACAACCGCTCATGAGAGTTTTCTTTTTTCTGTTAGGATATTTCTGTCTATATTTTTGAACTACCAACAACAGGAACTGCTTTTACTCTTTGTTATTTGTATGTAGTCTATTATATTCATCTATTAGTGCTACGCCACGTTCTGCAATGTTGTTGAAAACCTTCATGCTTCGAACAGTGGACTTTACAGTCTTGAACTCATCATCATGTTCCTATTCGCTCACACTGTTTTGAAGAAAGTGTGATGGAAGTCCTGTGATGCTGAAAAATGACAAAGTCCTCCAGTTTCTTTTTTTGGATAACTGAGCAGTCCACAGTAGCCCGTTTCATAGGTATCTGATCTGAAATAATGTTCAATGCTTGGACCATCTTGACCTTCGTCTCAGGACGAACCTCATCATCAAAAAAAGCTAAAGCAACGAGTTTCTCTGATAGGTACCAGAGATGCCCTTGTAACTTGTTCACAGCAATTTTCAAGATCTCAGGATGCTGGGTCTTGTAGGCATCCAAGTCTTTCAAGAGCTGCAGATCAAGTCTAGGAGCTGAGGTTGCTTCAGGAGATCTGTAAAAGGCGGTAATGTATAGTTGAACCGTGAAAAGGCAAATATCCCTTATTCCCTTCTCCTCTCTTTTTGTCAACCTGAATTGGTCTCTAAACATCCAAATCTTCAACGCATAAATAGCTTTCGCCATCCAGCGAGCAAGGTGTAGACCGGCAGGAGCTCTAAATGAAATGCCCCTCAAAGGTACTCCTCCCAAAAAAACAATAGACAACTCTAAGAGTTCTCGCTAGTCGTCACGAGGTTGAAAGATTTGTAGTTGATCTTTGCAAAAGACGATTCTTTCATCAGTAATATTGGTAAGAGCATTTGAAGCGTTCTTATCAGACTGTGCTGTGTGGTACTTTGTAGAATCAAATGAGACTTTTCTGAAATCTTTTAAAGAGTGGTATGTCAGATCCACTTAAAGGGCCAAGACACAGCAAAACTACTGCTTCCAAAATAATTTCCAGAATGTGGTGACGACATGCCAACCACAACATATCTTTCCCAAACTTCTGCTCTAGAAGAATGCAAGCCCCATTTCTTGGCCCAGTAATGGCTGCAGTAGTATCAAAGCACATACACTTTACTTGATTGTTAATTTCCCATGCCACTGACATGCCATGCTTTGCAGATGCCGCATTTTCACCTTTTCCTGATGGTAGTTTTGGGACACTAAGAAGCTGCTGCACTCCTACTCCATATACTAGAATTGGAAGTCGATCAACAGTTTTTTTACCGGTGATGTCAGCAAGTAATTTTTATCCCAATGAATACATAAAGGAATTTCTGGTTTGAATTCCTTCTTTAAACCTTCTGCTATCTTCTTGCGGTGTTTTATTCGTTCCCTTTGAATGGAAGCTGGATCAACATTGTATTCTGTTGGATCATGACCAAGAAGATTTAATGCCGGTGTTAACAGTAGTGCCGCCCCACAATCACTCAATTTAGCCACATCTAAATTAGCGGCCAACTTCTCATTCAGTATAATTTTCCTGCCACGTCTAGGACGCTTTGGAGCAGGTGTACCAGAAGTTGATGGCTCAGGGTCATCTTGGTTACTAGGCAAGGCATCTTCTTGAGTTATGCTATCTTCTTTAGGGTTATCTTCACCTTCAGATGATGATGAAAGAACAACTGTTTCTTCTCGAGATTTTCTTGCCATCTCCTCTCTGTCCCTTTTTCGGTTCATTTCTTTTTGTCTTTTTCTTGATACTTCTTCTTGCTTTGCCAATTTCTTATCGACTGGACCCATTTTGCCTCTCCGATTTTTCTCTCTTTGGCATAATAGGAAGTCCTTATCCTCCTGAATGGTGATCATTTCCAATGTGTTGGCATGGACAATATTGAATAGTTCTTCTAACCCTTCATTCCATTGGTCTTCCTTTTGCTTCAAAAAAACGCTTAGCTTTATTCTAAAATGAAAAAAATTTTTGTTAAGTAATTTTCTATTAATTTATATATATATATATATATATATATATATATATATATATATATATATATATATATATATATATATATATGCATATATATATGCATATATATATGCATATATATATATGTAAATCTATATATATATATATACATACATACATACATACATACATACATACATACATACATACATACATACATACATACATACATACATACATACATATATTGTTGATGAAACACAGTGTCAAATGGAAAAAAATTTAGTTAAGTGATTTTCTACTAATATATAATTGCTCTGTTCTTTTAAGAACATTGAGCACTCTATTTTGTAGAATACTTTTTAAAGTTGTTTAAATATATACATACATATATATATATATATATAAATATATATATATATATATATATATATATATATATATATATATATATATATATATATATATATGTATATATATATATATATATATTTATTTATATATACATATATATATATATATATGCATATATATACTGCAATGCACAATAATTTAATCAAGATTTTTATAACAATGTGCTAGTTTTTCTAAAACTAGCGCATTGTTATAAAAATCTTGATTAAATTATATGTATATATATATATATATATATATGTATATATATATATATATATGTATATATATATATATATATATATATATATATATATATATATATATGTATATATATACATATATATATATATATATATATATATATATATATATATATATATATATATATATATATATATATATATGCATATATATACAGCAATGCACAATAATTTAATCAAGATTTTTATAACAATGTGCTAGTTTTTCTAAAACTAAAATTTAATGGATATAGATTTTAAGCTTATGTTTTTTATTTTTTGCTGTTTATGTTTGTAATGACAAAATAGACAAAAAAATATATTCACACATGCTAAACTACTTCAGTAAAACTAATTGAACGTTAGACCATGTATTTACTGATGATAAAGTTTAATCGAGTTAATTAATTATATATTTTTTACACTTCATAACTAGTTATTACAATTAATTACTGCTTTAAATGATAGAGATCATTATAGTGAGTACACATGATTCTTAAATAAAAAAAATTTAAAACTACAAAAAAATATTTTATCTGTTAAAAATTATCTAAAGAACAACTGCAATATTTTAAATTTCAATTTGCTTGCAAATGAGTAGAAAAACAGTGTCAGAGAGCATCAAATGGAAAATTGAACTCTTTTTAATAGTTTACTTGAGTCTGTTTAATCATTTTGCTTCTTTAGTGCTTGCAACCATTAATTTTAGCATAAAGTATTATAATAATTTATAGCTTAGATACTAAATGTAGATAATAAATTAATAATAGTTAAAAAAGCATTAGGCAACCAAAAATATAAAAAAGACTGATCAAATCAAAGAATCATAATAACATTGAAATCATATCAACATTAAAACTACTTAACTGGGAGCTGACAGTTAACATTGTTGACATGCCTTATTCTGGAAGACCACAAAAGTATAGTGACTGCGATAAAAGTAGCATATTCAGAACTAGTTGAGAAAACCCTTGGCTCAGCAACAAAAAGTTAGCTCAAATATTCAACCAATCCTTTTCTAATCCAAATGTAAGCCGAAAACTTGTTAGAAGAATGTTAGCAAAAAAAAGAATTGGGTCTTACAATGCAATAATAAAGCCTATCCTGTCAAATATCAATGCAAAAGACGAAAATATTGCAAAGAACTTTAAATTGGGCAGTTAAAGATTGAGCAAAGATGATTTGGAGTGATGAGTCAAATTTTCAGGTTGTGAACCACAAAGAAAGAACATATGTTAAAAGATTTGCAACTGAGAGAAGGAAGAACATATGTTAAAAGATTTTTACTGCTTGTAAATAGTGTGAGCACTATATCAACCAATATACCTACAAAAGCACACTTGAAACATGTTTGATTCGATTGATAAGGCAATTGTATGGCAGAAACAAGCAATACATCTTCCAAAAAAGAAGACACAGCATATAGTATAACACACTGGTTTAACACAAAGAAGATCAATTTGTTGCCTTGGTGCACTAGATCACCAGATATCAACCCAATAGAAAATATTTCATTATGGGTCAACACTCAATTAATAAACCATCAAATTCAATCAAATGAGCATTTGAAGCAACTTCTGAACGAGTATTGGTCAAAATAGCCACATGAGATGTGAATGAAATTGGTTGAATCAATGCAGAGACAAGTTCTACTTTGCTATCGAGCCAAAGGAGGACACTTTAAATATTAAATTGTATATTTTTTTAAAATTGTAATTTTTTGTTTTAAACCTTAACTTGATTAAACTTTTAAGCAACTCTTTTTATGATTATATAATTATTTATTACATTTTTTTAAATTATTTTTATTCATCTTATCTTATTAATGTTAATTGTATAGCTAATTGATTGTTCTTTTAAAGAAAAAAAGAAAAAATATATATAACATATAAAGTAGGTGAAGTAATACAAATTAATAATTACAATAAGTTGAAAATTCAAATTAAAATGTACTTTTGCAATGTACTTTCATATTTTTTTTAAATTAAAAATTAATTATTTCCTTGATTTACTTGCCCCTTCCATTTAGAACATATTTTTCACCACTCTACTTTGAGAAGGTGAAAATGGAGTAGTCAAAATATTGTGACAAATGAGTGGAGTTATTGGGTAAATTCTAAAATCTGATTTTGTTTTTATTACAGGCAGCAATGGCTGTATACGAAGCGATTTGCTAGATTGACATCAATTAAAGGAATAGAGAAGGAATAGAAACTTAGAGATATAGAAGCACAACTTTTAGGAACCATTTTTCAAATTTTTTTTCCATTGAATCACTCCAATTTCATATTTTCATACCAAGAACATTTTTGCTTTGAAAACAATGTTAACAGGAAGCCATTTGTAGGACTTTCAAAAATCAGGAATGTTAAAGGTTTTTCAAATTCTGTAATGTGTTTAAGGTGTTTAGTTACTCTACAGCAAATGATATTCTTCTGTACTGGGTCATTTGTCAGGTTCGTTTCACATGAAACAGAAAATTTGAAACTGTTTTCTAAGTTATCAAAATAACTGTTAATGGTACAGCAGTCTAAATGCTTATATACAAGATACAGCAGCCCTAGCCCTTTTTATATATTTAGCGATTCAATATATGAAATCTCTTTTATGTCTTTCTACGAAGAAACAGATCCATTCAGGTCCAGGAATATTATTAATAAATTTTTTGACTTGAACAACTACCCTCATATCTATAAAGGTCATAAGAAAGCCCCAATCACTAACAGTGATGAGTTTATATGAAAAATCAAAATCAGTATGGTAGCCTATCATCAATAAATATTTACTTTGTTTAATATGTATAAAACAATATGTAAGTATTGCACTACTGCAGACATAAGATATGCAGGTCATGGCCTTTTTTTTGTTGCATGAAAGTCATTTGTTTTTTTTTGTGTAGTGCTTAAAATTACATTTTAGCTATACATAACTGTACTAATGGCAACAACAACTTGTTGACTTTATAATACAAGTTATTTTATACTGTAATAATTGTTTTGTTTTTAGTAAAGCAGAATTTTAGTATTATAAATGCAAATACAGATAATACATAATTATAATACAAATTTATAATAGAATTAGTTTAAAAAAAAACAATTTTCTTTTCTTTTCAAACACAGATATGCAGTGCAGAGAGAGTTTTTTTTTTAACTTTTAACTAAGATAAAAAGTACATAACAGTCATTTTCAGACTAAATGCTGAAGTCAATTTTGTAAAAGGATTTCACAAAACATAAAAATACAAGGGATACTACTTCTTTGAGTAGTGATAGTTATATAGTGACTACAGAGCCGGTTTTACCCACGGCCAGTATGGTCACATGTCAAGAGACCACGAAGTTCCAGTTGCCAGAGCGACCAGATAAACCTTTTTTCTTAAATATTATTTTTAATTAGATTGGACAAACTGACTGGTTTCTAAAAAATCAGCTATTTATAAAAACGCTAATATGAATAAAAATTGATTGATAGTATCCTGTCATAATCATTTTTTTAGTCAATTTCTTAGTCATTTTCTTAGTCAATCTAGTCTTAAAACTATTATTTAAAATTCAGTTTATTAAACATTTATAAAAATTTGAAAAAGTAAAACACTCTTTTTAAATATTATAACTGCTTTTTTATATTTTGCTCAAACTCATATATATGTATTACAAACTAAACTATTGCATAATAATTTTTACATTATGTTATGATTTATATTTTATATATTAATTATAATGAATTATATAAAATTGTCGCAAGTAAATGTTTTGCCAAAAAAAATTGTAATTATATAAACACTTTTATTGTAAAATCTTTAGTTGTTGTAATTAATAAACTTCCAGCATTTTATTACAAGTAAGAAAATATCAAATATTTTTTATAAGCAGCAAAAACTTTGATAGCTCTTTTTGTCAAAGTTTTTATCAAATAATAATAAATAAATAATTATCAAATAATAATAAATAAATAATAAATCAAATAATAATAATTGTTAATAAATAAAATGATAGCTAGAGCAAAAACCCAAATAAAAAAAGGATGGAAACCGAAAGATAAGATTGAAGAGTTGTGGATAAACATCTCACGTGATTTAATAACGAAAAAAGATTTTGAAGAAAATTTTTTTCCGTGGAATAATCTTTGTAAATGTTAATCTTTCACTTCGCGACGACATCGATTTCATTAAAGAGATTTGTGAATGGATTCGTATGGTCCCTTGATCGATGTTAGCTTTTATTTTTCGTTGTTGTTGACGACGTGGCATTTATAATCAAAACCGATGTTATGCCAGTAAAACTTGGAAGATTGTTTAAACGTTTTACCAACTTATGTGTGCTTGCTGGGTAGACAACTTGATTCTTATTATAGTATTTAAAAGTTTTTTGAAAACAACGCAAAAAATGCTGCAATAAATAACACTAGTCTGTTTATATTCTTAGTATAGCTAGTATATATTCTTAATATTATGTATATAGTATTATATATAATATTTTGACAGTGTTGCGGAATTTTTTTGTGCCATTTGATATTGATTAAAAATAAGCAAGCTTAAATTTTTTTCAAAACCCATCTTAATATAATATATAAATATAATATTATGAATACTATATATTTTTTTATTAAATTGTTTATATGTATATATTCTTGTAACATTAAAGTTACAACTATATGATCATAACAACCATACAACCGTAATTTATAAAAAATCAAATTTTGTATTTAATAAGCAATTTTTTTAATGAGTAAACAGATAGATCGTTTTTTAAGGCCTGTATATGGTACCTGCAGATGTTTCCTCCAGTACATTAAGTGTTGTTTATCCTACATATTTTACCTCGTAATGCTCTCAAAATTTTTATTTTATCAACACTAAATTTCCTTGCTGCATCACAAAGGCTAAATTTTTGAATTTTCATGGCAAATGGACATTTTCAAGTTGTTTTTTTGAGAAGATGAGTCCCTGGAGAGCAAACATAGTTCCTAAGCATTGCTAAAATTTGAACAAATTAATTAATGACTGTGAAAATATATTATGATGTGAACTGAGGCAGTGAGACATGTATTACTCCACCCCCATTTTATGTTTTATATATATATATATATATATATATATATATATATATATATATATATATATATATATATATATATATATATATATATATATATATATATATATATACACACACACATACATACATATGCAGTACTGTGCAAAAGAAAATAGCACCTAAGAAATTTAAAAAAAAATGTACATTTAAATAAATATAAGTAAATAATATTGAGTTTTTTATTAAATTAAACTAAAATATTGTTTTAAATAAAGCTATATTTATTTATTTTAGTTAATGATTTCGTTAAAAATATAATTTCAGTACTATAAATATAAGTTCAGTGGTCATTACAAGAAGTTAAGTCTACATGATGAACAGTTTTTTAAAAATAACAGTGCTACGAAATCGCAAGAAAGTAAGCGCAGAACTTGTTCAAGATCTTAAAAGAGCTAGTGGAACCTAGTACATGCATCTACTGTGCGACAATCGTTAATAAAATCTGGATTAAAAGGCTGTGTAGCTATTAAAAAACCTTTACTACGCAAAGGTAATATAGAAAAAAGATTAAAGTTTGCCAGAGAGCACAAAGAGTGGCAGAAAATCAATGGGACGAGGTATTGTTTACAGATGAGTCTAAATTTCAAATATTTGGGACTAATAGACGTCAGTATGTTAGGCGAAGAAAGGGAGAGGCATTAAAGGAGCCATGTCTAGCATTAACTATCAAACATAGTGGAGGGAATATTCAAGTTTGGGGGTGTATTTCAATAAAAGGGGTAGGGGATATTGTTAGAATAACAGAAAAGCTTACAGGTGAAAAATATAAAAATATTTTACATAATCATACTGTGTCTTCTGGACGACAACTGATCAAGGATTATTTTATCCTACAACAGGATAATGATCCCAAACATACTTGCAAATTAGTTAAATATTTGAAACAGAAAAAAGATAGGTTAAGAGATAGGTTAAACCATGCCTTGGCCTCCTCAGAGCCCCCATTTGAATATAATCGAATATGTTTGGGACTACTTAGACAGAATGAAGATAGGTTAAGAAATAGATTAGAAAAGAGGTTGCTAAAGAATGTAAATGAGCTTTGTAATGTTCTAAACAAAGAATGGTATAATATCCCCATCACATTTATTAAAAATCTGTATAAAAGTATAAATAAAAGACTCCAAGATGTTATTGTAAATAAAGGTGGTCACACTAAATATTAATTAAGTCTTTATTTATAGTTATAAATTTAAATGTTTTTAATAATAATAATAATGTTTTTATAAATTTAAATGTTTTTAATAAAACTTGTATTATATTACACAATTTAATAAAAAATATGTTTGCACCTATATTTTTGTTTTAATTTCATATTGTTTGATATTTTATCTTGAATATATTAAAATTCTCTTAGGTGCTACTTTCTTTTGCACAGTACTGTATATATATACTCTCTCACAAATTTTTAAAACTGTCAGATATTAGATATCTGTGATAAGTTAGCATTAGCCTTTTTTTAAAAAGAAACTCCCTTATTTATAAAATACTATGAAAAGACATTTGGTAAGAAAAATGAAATATAAAAAAAATAATAAAATAAGAAAAATAACTAACAACAATAAGTAGTAATGAATATAATATATTAGTTGTTAGTAGTAATGAATATATTTCAAAATGTAAATACCTTTATTTTATTTCAAAATGTAAATACCTTTATTTTATTTCAAAATGTAAATACCTTTAGGATAAAAAATAATAGGTCGCACTTCAACGCCTAGAAAAATATAGATATAAAAATATTTATTATTTATATACATATCTATTATTAATGATATATTATTATAATAACATATTATCAAATAAACTTAGGAATAATTTTATGTAAACTTTAAAACATTTAAAACTAAAAAAAGTATTTAATAATAAGAACTCTGTTAAAAAAATTCAGCAGGATTCACAAAATGGATTATGTTTTAATCATAAAATGGATTTATGTATCTTACTCCATCATTTTTTTATTTCATCTGATCATTATTACTATTTCATACTGATGTTTGCTGAAAAATAATTACTTATATATATATTAAAAAAAAGAAACAAGTGATTCTCCTACAACAAAGAATAATTATTAAAGAGCTTATTAAAAAACACTTTTTGAATATGAACTTTTTCAAAGATTCAACTAGAAGTGAACAACAAAGTAAATTCAACAAGCAATAAACTACAAAATTAGATTTAACCAGCAGTGAACCACAAAATAGATTCAATTAGTGGTGAACTAGAAAAGTAGATTTAACCATGAGTGAACTACAAAATGATTTCTAAAAACTAAGATGAATAATTTTATAGTTAAGTTAATGGTAATTTGAGTTCAATTTTGAAAAACTATGGCTTTAATTTACTAATCAACTAAATCTAAATAATTTTCTTTTTTTGTAACTTTTTATGTATTTAAAGAGAGTTTTAAAGAATTTTTTTTTCAAAATAAAATTTTATCCAATTTTTTCAACTAAAGTAAATTCCTTTCAGTAAATAAGATAGCGACATCTTATTTAGTGAAAGGAATTTACTTTTGTTGAAAATATAAAATAAATTGAATTTAAAAAAGTTTTACATGCCATTTTGAGCATAGATTTGTGAATTGTAGAATGTACATTGTCAAGGGCACTTAAAGTTTCTTTTTGATGTGATTGGATTGATCAGCCAAAATAAAGTAATTTATTCCTTAAGGTGTCATGTATCTGGTAAAGTCAAACTCCATCTAACAATTTAAATTATGACTTTTATAACAGAAAATATTAATCAATGAACACCATTGTTACAAACAAATCATTTCAATATATCTTTGATATCAAAGAATTTTGTTTTCAAAGAATTTTTTCTATTGCAGAACTTTACCTTTCGCAAAATAAATGTTTACATAAATTTAAATGTTTACAGATACTTAATTAAAATTTTATTTTTCCATAAAACCTACAAGTGTTAATTTCCTATGGCTTGGAAAATTTTAAAACTTGACTCATTTGGTTATTAATGACTCATCAAAAAAAATTCTTTCAATTTGGCAATTATAAGTTGAATGCTTCTATAGCAGATTGCATGTCTAATGTTCAACACTTGTGAATCTAAGTCACACCAACTCAGTGCCATTTAGAAAATCCTTAAAGCCATACTTTTTAGCTCAAATTAATGAAATTAAATAGTTAAGACACATTTAATTCTCACCAGTTATTTTCTAATTTTTTTTTTTTTTTTTTTTGTGAATTTGTCACAATCAACTTGTGTCAATCATTTAGAAAATCCTTCAAGCCATACTTTTAGCTCAAATTAATGAAATTAAATAGTCAAGACACATTTATTTCTCACCAGTTATTTTCCTTTTGTTTTTTTTTTTTTGCATTTCTGTAGTGTTTTAATATGTGTGGCAGTTGCAATACACGTGCTTTAAAAATTAAAATATTAATAACTTCTTCACGCTAGAAATTTAACTCTGTCGTTACCTTTTCTTACTTGTCTTTAAAAAATAAAAATTAAATTTTAAAATAATTTTATCTGGCTATGCAATGAATAATGGCAGGTCTTGAAAAAAAAGATTTAAAATTAAATCAAGTGAAATGTTTCTTTTATTTTTAAATAAGTTACTTTTATCAGATTGTATTCATATTCTGAGAAAGTAAAAAGACATATTAAGTAATTCTTAAATCTTTCATTCAATCAAATTCTAAAACTTTTATCTATGTTAATAGTAGGATATGGTCTAAAATTTCAAATAATACTATCTCTTCAAAAAAAAAACAAATAACAAGAAATTAAAAAGTAAAAAACAGTAAGACATAGAAGCATCATCATATATATTTTGATTGAATACAGGATAATCATCAATAACCTCTCTATCAGTATCATGCTTAGGAATATTCAATATTAGGTATCTGCAAATCAAACTGAGCTTCTTTAGGTAGTTTTTTTTGGAAGATCAAAAAATTATTCATGTTTTTATTAAGGCACAAAATCCAGGGTTTATAGAATTCAAAATTTGAATTTTATAAACCCTGGGCTTATAGAATAAAATAACAAAAGCCAGGATTTATAGAATTTAAAACTTTTAACCGCTATGTGGGTTACTGTTATTTTAACAACATGTCAAAGAAGGGACAAAAGTTTGTTAAAATTACTTTGAAAAAGGAAACAATTTAAATAAAGTCTAAAAAAAATATATATATATAAAGAAAATAAATAAAAATCAAAAAAACGCACAAAATAAAAAAATTAAATTATATTTTCCAACTGCAATTTGTGTTAAACTAGTTCATTAAAAATGGAAAAAGAAAATACCTATATAGTGTGATGTAAACCATATACAATTTATTTAATGTTAAAAAATCACCATAAACCAACAGTTTTTGCAATCTAATGTATGTGTTATTGTCAGGAGTAGTCAAGTGGATCAAATAGAGAAAAAAAAAGAAAGATCAAATTCGACATCAGAATTATTCTTTTTTCTAGACTAATTAAAGTTTTTAAAAGATGTTTAAATCTTATAGCAGGATGAGCCCACAGCTGCTGTATTACCTTAATAGAAAAAAACTTTATAAAGAAATTAGATAAATGTAAAAAATATTTATATATTTTTTAATTTGGAAAAACTTAAACAAAAGTTTTTTTAAAAAATGAAATTTAATGAGTGTATTGTAGAAACCTAACTACCATGACCAAAAATTACTTCTAAAGTTTATTTACTTGTTGATTCTTGGAAGATTAAACAACAACTCTAAAATACCAAAAATAACTGTAAAAGACACTAAAATGGACATAAATTTTTATTGGATAATTAAACATGGTCACAATACTAATTTAATATGCTAACTTTTTCAAACTTTATCTCTAGGACACTAATCTAAATATCAATACGCTAATGAATATTATTAGTGCGCATAGTTACGCATAGTTTTGCCTATTGTTCGTATTGTTACTTACAGTTCTGTATTCTGTAAAATACACTATTTCTTAGTTTTTAAGTAGTTTCTAGACTTTTATTATGCGCGGTTACATTTTCCATGCGGTCTTTCGAGTAAAGTCAGCTAGCGAATTAGAGATGATGTACTTTTATTCTCAAGAAGAATTGATGTTGTTCATTGTTTAAAACAAAAATTTAAATAATCGTTTGTTTGTTGTTGGTTGTTTTTATTTTTCTAATTTTTATAGCCTGTTTTCATTTTTTAGAAGAAGTTAGAAATAAAATGTCTGGTAAAATAGTTTTTTTAGTACAATCTAAACATGAATATTGTTCTAATCTTCTAAATATGAATACTGTAATTTAATAGTGTTAGTGTCGTTTCACTTTCTTTTTTAATAAAGAACTTTCTAGGCTTTTCTAAAAGCATTTCTTTACTTCACGCAGTCTTTCAAGCAAGGTCTTCCAGCCGATTAGAGCTGATAAATTTTTAGTTTCAAGTGGAATTGATGTTGTTCATTGTTTAAAAACTAAAATTTGTTTGTTGTTCGTTGTTTTTATTTTTCTGTTTTTTTTTAGAAGAAGTTTAAACTAAAATGACTGGTAAAATAGTTTTTTTTAGTGCAATGTTTCTTTTTTAGTAAAGTGTTTCAGTTTTGTCTTCAGTCTTTTTAGATCATTTTAAGCAAGTATTTTTTCATTTTTTAGAGCAGTTAAAAGAAGCTGAAGACCTTTTTAGTAAGTATATAGTGTATAGTAGTTTACTAGTAGTTTATATTAGTAACATAGTTATATTAGTTTATTTATAACTTATATTAGTTTATATAGTATATAGTAGTTTATTTATAGTTTATACTAGTAAGTTTATCTATAGATTATAGATTAGGATTAATGAGAATGCAAATTTTTTTTAGACAGGCAAGCTGACAGCGACTTAAGTAAGTTTTATCATTTAGATTTTATTTGAGTTCAAATGTAGCATTAGCAATTTTATTTATATATATATATATAATTAAATTTTATTTTATGTATATAATTTTTCTTAATTTTTATTTTTAGACAGACAGATAGAACTCAGTAAGGACTTAGATTTTGTAGATTTAAAAACTTCTTTTGAATATTCTTTTAAAGTATTGAATATGTTTTATATATTTTAATAAATTTTGTCATTTAGGCGTGGTAGCATCATCAGTTGGTGCAAATAGTAATGTCTTTTATTTTATTTTACAGCAAATAGTAATGTCTTTTATTTTATTTTAAAAAGATTCAATAAATATTGTTTATTTAAACATAATCATCAGGATAAAATAGATAAGATAGATAAAATAGCTTTTTTATTTAATATTTTTTTATTTAGTTATAAATTCAGTTGCACCAGCCACAACAGGTAACTTAGTACATTTATTTTAATATACTTGAATTACATTTGTTACTTAACTTTTCAAGCAATAAATATTGTTTATTTCAACATTATCGTCAAGATTATATAAATAAACTTTTTATTTGATAATTTATTTTAGTTGCTTCTGGATCAACTTTGAATAATGGTAACTCATTAATTCATATTTTATTATAGATAAATGTAGATAAAAAAATGTAAGTGGGAAATTTTTGCAGATTTAAAAGCAGTAAGCTTTTTTCTAAAGGTTCTTTCTATTTTTGGATTAAATGCACTATCACTACATTTGTTCTATGTTTATATAATGTACTTTAATAATTTTTGTCATTTTGGGGTCTGTTACTTTTCTGTTTTTTATTTGATAAAAAAACAAGCAATAAATATCATTTTCATTTAGCTTCATCGACCTCATTATCCGGTAACTGAATAATTTTCTTTTGGTAGTTTTTCACATAGGTAAAACACTTTCAAAACATTATAATAACGTCCTAATTTTTTTAGATAGCAATGAAGTAATAAGTAAGTTTGATTTTATTATCTAGATTTTCTTTTTCACTTTTTTTTTTTTAAATAAATTAATGTTTTTTCTATTTTAGATCTGAAGCAACAGCTTGGTAAGCAAGAATATATTGTATATATAAATTATGTTAGTGTGTCAATGTTCTTAAAGAACAGAGCAACAAATTGGTAAAAACACTTAAAAAAATTAAAATTAAAAAAGAAACTTAACCAACAATATATATATATATATATATATATATATATATATATATATATATATATATATATATATATTAGTATAAACACTTATCTAATTTTTTCTTTCTTCTACACAGTGTTTCATCATCAGTAGGTTCATCAGGAAGAATTCTTCCTGATGAACCTACTGATGGTGAAACACTGTGTAGAAGTAAGAAAAAATTAGATAAGTGTTTATACTAATATATATATATATATATATATATATATATATATATATATATATATATATATATATATATATATATATATATATATATATATATATTTGGGTGGTTCAAAAATAGGTCATGTCAAAAATTTGAAAAGAGCCCTAGCTTATGATCTGCCTTGACCCCAAAATAGTACTTAAAATTTTTTACAAAAATTTTTTTGATCATTGGAAAGGTCCCCACAAAGGGCAAAAGGGTCAATTTTTGCCCCGTTTTAAGAAAAACTTTACCCCGCTTGTGGGACCCTTAAAGTTTAACCAATTTTGAAAAAAAATTATCCAATAACATGGTAATGAGTTATACAACTTAAGTTTAAGGGGCTCTTTTCATAAATAGTTTTTTAAGTAACTTTCAGAAGAATTATAAAACATTGAAAATCATCAAAACATAAAATGTTTTTTTAAAAAAAATAAGTATTTGTTTGAATACAATAAAAAAAAACTTTACCAATACAAAACAAAAACCAAACATTTACAAGTGTTTCAAAAAGTAGATATTAAATAATACTTTTGAGTGCAGCTTTGGCATGATCCGACTTTTTTCTACCATTTCGATTTTGCTTGTACACATGAGTAAAAAGAAACGTATCTTGCCTTTTCTCTTCTGAATGTGCTTTATTAACAAGTTGTTGAACTAATTTGACTGTTCTTTCTGAACAATCATTCACAACATCAAGATTCATGATAGCTGTTTCAAATTCTTGATAGAAATCATTTAAAATCCAATACTCTGCAGGAAGCTTCATCCATTGAACCTCAGCTTTTCCATGACCAAGCATGTCAAATATAAGCCAGGACTTCTCTGTAACTAGTGGAACTAAACTGGGAGGCTCATCCTGTGAAAAGTTTAAGTTCTTCAGAATATCTTTATCCAACACCTGTCTTTCTAAGGAATACTCCTCTATAGAGGGTCGTTTTAGACCAAATAGTCTCTTAGCCATGTTGCTACGTTCTTTACATTTCTGATCTGCAATTGCTATAATGACTAAATATGGGTCAAGGTACCAAGTATGTTGCATAATGGATTCAGAAACAGCTTGAGCTCCAGCTTTATTCAATTCCTCAAACCTTTTCATCTGCCAGTATGATTTCATATCCTAATAGTTAAGGGTTAGATTTTTCAATGTTTAATTTAAAAATAAATAATATACCTGCTTTTTGTATTTATTCAAAATTATATCTTTATTTTAAAACAATTATTCAGACCGTGTACCTGCGTTGGAGCAGTTGAACTTAGCTCCGCTCTAAGAAACCATTCAGTGTAAAAAATGGAAAGAAACTTTGTCATTTCAGTGATTTCATCCTTGCTCTCTTCATTGATTTCAGGGATTTTTTCCATAAGTAGAAACAGTTTTAGGTAAAATAAACTTTTACCCATGAATCTGGCATGATGAACAGCTCCAGGATTGTGAAGTTTAAACCTGTCAGTGTGTGACAGTACCATCAATGTAAGTTCAGCCAATTCTTGATAATCTTTACGAAACTTTCCATTCTAAACAAATTTTTTTTCCTAAGTTATAATAACTTAAATTACTTACTACAAATTTGTAAAACTGGAAAATTATATGCAAAGTACTACTTTACTATACTATTTTTTGGAAGTAAGAAGAGATAATTAGATTTTAAATTAATTTATAAAGCTATTATTACTCACCTTCTTAAAAACTTTAGTGCTAATTATATATCTGCAAAATTGAATAGCACTCAGCCTTTGTTCATTAATCCAGGAATCAACAGGAGTTGATAATCTTTTTAAATCTTGATTTTCAGTATCTAGATCATTCCAATGGTTCTTCAGAAGTTTAAATAATTTGTTTTCTGGTCCTGAAGTATGACTACTTGGATAATGGGTAACATGACGTTCAACAATATGGTGTCGACATGCAGTTAATAACATAGGGCGCTGTAAGTACACAATGATTCTGCTACAAGCTCCTTTTGCTTTACCTGTGTTGGCGCTAGTGGTATCAAAGCAAAGACACTGAACTTTATCCTCTAATCCAAAGTTAGAAATAAGTTCTTCTATAGCTTCTTTTTGGTGTTCTCCAGAACCTGAGTCGATTACTGGAATTCCAAGTAACTCGGTTTGTCCTTTAATCCTAGCAAGAACAGCTAACCTATCTTTTGAAAACTGTTTTCCTTCAGTAAGTTCTTTCACAATTTTTCCATCAAAATGAATTGTTATCAGAGAATTTGAAGATTTAGAAATGCTTTTTATATGGTCTCTGATTTCATTTGCACCCATTACCACAGCATTCTCTGCTGCTCTGTATGATGAAGATTTAGAGCATACAAACTCAGACATGCATCCTCCAGAATTGACAATAAAACTGCTAA
Organism: Hydra vulgaris; assembly: GCF_038396675.1. Lineage (NCBI taxonomy): Eukaryota > Metazoa > Cnidaria > Hydrozoa > Anthoathecata > Hydridae > Hydra > Hydra vulgaris. The sequence continues at coordinate 32,916,793 of NC_088920.1, forward strand.
GAATTGCTGTATGTTGATGTGGAGTTAAACCCTCTCCAACTGCTGTGTGAGCAGTACGGTGCAAGATATCCTTTGGTATGTTGACAGAATTTGTAGGATCAATATATGACTCAATTTCAAATTCACTATCACTTAATTTGCTTTTATTGGTATTAAAAGAACTTAATGAATTTTCAGAATCAGTATCTGATACATTGTTTAATTTATTATAACTCCATTTAGATTTATACTTTCTTTTTAATGAATATTGAAATCTCTTATCCAATCCCCCTAACTTTCCTTTCCTTTCCTCTAATTGGTCTTTAAGAAAAGCTATGTCTTCCTCTTTGTCATTTTGGTTTCTCAACCTATCTTTTCTTATTTTTTCAATCATATTTAGTGGGTTTTCTCCAATCCAGAAAACCTTTTTCATATTTTCTTTAAAGTTCTTTCTTTTTTTAACTTCAGCAGCGCTGTTTCTTTTGCTTAAGCTTTTCAGCTTCATCCAGTCTTTCACCATTTTTGTGACCTTGATCCTATAAAATGAAATTATTATTATTAAATGCTTATAAAAACTTAAAAATATATTTTAGTGTTTTGATAAGGTTATACAGTTTGATCTATCATTACATTAGCTTCTGAGTTGTAATTACTTCAAATCCACCACGTGTCCATGGAACTACAAGTTTAGATATTATGCAGCAATGTAACTGACTGGTAGGACAATTT
>NC_088920.1:32922500-32950000 GCF_038396675.1 Hydra vulgaris
GAATACACATCTTCAATCATCTGGTAATGATGTAGAGATACATTCATCAGCAATTGCTTCCAATGACTTGTTGAGTTACAGGTAATATATTTTAATGAGTTACAGGTAATATATTTCAAATGAGTTACAGGTAATATATTTCAAAATGTATTGTTTATAAAAATATCACTATAATACAATGTAAATTTGATAGTAAAATAATGTTTTGTATAATAATATATTGTATTATTTATAGGAAAAAGGAAGAAGAAGTCCTTTACCCCGAAAGAGAAAACTTCAAAAAAGCGAAAATGTGAACCTGAGTCATGAAAAAAAAAGGCAGCGGCATTAGCGAGAGAGAGAGGGCAGTCTTATAAAAGTCAGGGTACGAACAAAGAAATGCCTTCTAAAATGGTTAATGAGGGCATTCTGTGCAAAGAAAATTGTCGTTGGAATTGCAGCTCAAAGATTAGTGTAGAAGATAGAGCAAGTCTTTTAGAGGCATTTCACAAATTGGATGTAAACGCAAAGAACGTCCTATGTTTAAATGCATTACTAAAACAGCCATTAAAAGAATGCAACAATTTGCAAAATCCCATAAAAGTGCTTCTTATTTCTATAAAGTATCTAAAAGTGGTGTGGAAATCCAGATATGTAAGAAAGCTCTCTGCAGCCTCTTCCAAATTGGAATGAAGAAAGTGGATATTATAAAAAGTAGGATTGATGATGGCGTTTCTGCTCCACCAAAGGACTTAAGAGGGAGGCATTCAAATAGACCCCACAAAATGCAAGATGAGGTTCTTCAAAGAATCATTGCCCACATTAAAAAATCCTCAGTAGAGGAGTCACACTACTCTAGAAATAAAAACTTTCATAAAAAGTATTTATCGCCTGTGCTCAATATTGCTTTGTTGTACCAATCGTACATAGAAGAGTGTGAGAAAAGAGGAATTAAGCGAAATGTATAAAATTAAAAAATGTACCTTCACAAATGTGTTTGTTACACAATTTAATTACTCGTTCAGTTATCCAAAAAGCGACACCTGTAGCACATGCGATAAAAACGAAGATAATGTGCCTCACAAAGATAATGTGTCTGCAGCAATAGCTGCTATGGAGACTGATCGAGAAAGGGCAAAAATCAGTACATCGACTGCATTTGCTACGATTGACTTGCAGTAAACAATGCCACTCCCTAAAATAACAACAAATAAAGTGTTCTACCTGCTCCAGATATGGTTTTACAACTTTGGGATTCATGTAGTGTCTATGAAAGGAGAAAGGGCAGTGTTCTGCAATTGGCCGGAGGACATGGCTAATAGGGGAAGCCCTGAAATAGCTAGCTGCGTATTACGGTTTGCAGAGACATGCAAGGAGAAATATGATCACCTTGTTATTTGGTCAGACACTTGTGCTGGCCAAAATCACTTTATATCAATACCTTATTTTGAATAAGTATTTTAAAATAATTGACCACAAATTTCCTGAAGTCGGTCATACTTACATGGATTCAGACCGTGACTTCGGAAGGATTGAAAAAAAATTAAGAAAGATAGATTCAATTTATACACCAGACCAGTATCGAGATGTGATTAGAAGTTCTGGAAAAAACAACAAAATCATAGACATGGCCCAACATTTCCAGAAATTTGATGAATTGCCAGGAAAACTTAATATATTTAATAGGAAGAAAGATGAGCTAAACGAGCAAGTCAAATTTAGGGATGGAGTAAAATGGATAAGGGTGGAGGAATATGGGATAAGGGTGGAGGAATATCTTTATAAAGAGTGTTATGACAAGAGTGTCCCTTTCAAAAAAGTGGACATTATAAAAAACAAAAGAGGGGGTGTACCCAATATTTCTCATATTGAAAGGTATAATGGAAAGTATGGAACAATATCTAAGGAGAAACTGAATGATTTATCCAAATTGGTAGAATTTGTTAAACCGAAGTATAGATATTTTTATGAACAGTTGTTTTGACCATTATCTTTTATAATGATAAGTGATAATCCCACCACTAGACATTGATTTATACTTTTTATTTATATTATATTTTGTTTATTGATTGTATTATTATTGTTTTGATGTTCATAAAAAGAATAAATAAATAAAGAATGTCTTTTTGCTGAAATAAATACCTCCCAGTACATTATTGGCCTTAATAAAAAATGCTTACAACTTACATGCTTACTTTATGTTTACAACACAGATATAGGTAAGTTATAACAATATAATCATGTATTAGGTTATATGATTGGTATTAGTAAAATGTCTTGGAAAAATGTAGACTGAGAAAAAGCAATACACAGGTATTAACATTTTCATTAGAAAATAAAGTGGTTGGTAGTCCAGCGGTTACAGTTGTTGACTTCCAATCCGAAGGTCGTGGGTTCGAATCCCGTTGCAGACCATTGTCTTCTTTCACAACACAAGCATTTGCTTTCTGTAAAAGATGTCAAGAATGTATTTGTGTTCACTTCGGGTGAGCACAGATTCATTTTTATAAAAATAAAATAAGGGGTCTAATATAGTGAAATTATTGTGGTTATGTACGGTGTACATAAAAGTTTCACAGTAAAACAGAAAATTTATTTATTTAATATAGTTCAACATACATATAGTCATGTGTATTTTGTATTATCTTATGTGAATATTGTAATATTATTAGTGAAAAATGAACATAACACCTTCATCCACTTAGTTGTATTGCAGTCAATGTGTTTTCTTATAGTGGATGCAGGCGTTATGTACAAATTTTCATGAAAAAAACATGTAAAACACATTTTTTTCATGAAATTAAATATTACATACACAATCTTAAGTGTTTGGTTACTATATCCCTCCATAAATATTAACATATCTTTGCTATATAAAAATATCTAGAACAATATGTGTTCAAAACTTTAACTCCTGATATCTCAGTTCCATATTGGTGTGAAATAACACCTTCAACCACTTATGTCTGCAATTGTTTTTTAAAAAAAATTTGTTTTATGAAGGGTTTTTATTATATGTATATGTATATTTTTGTTACACATTTAATTACATATCGTGTAAATAAATTTGTTTAAAAAAAAGGAAACACAAGTTTAAATATACTTTTTACAAATGTTTTATATGGTTTTAACATCTGTTTATAATCTTTTCAGCTCATGCTAGGTGAATAAAAAAATCAACTCTTTTTACTCAGCGCTTTTAGACTAATTGCTCACCTTTATGTGAATACATTTATCGATTTTGCTCAAATTTGTATTCATGTAAAGCGTAACAATTACTTCAAAAATGTTGAGTAAAGAATTAAAGAATTTCTTTTCATACAAGTTGACAAGTTATATTAATAAGTTATATTAACATACAAGTTAAGACACAATTTTTGTGAATATTTATTTTTTAAGCTTCACTCATCACTCTTAGAAAAATAAAGAACAGTTTGAAAAGAATTAGAAACTACTCAGTTAAAATTAAGAGAAAGAAAATGGAAAATTTATTCAGGATATTTTACCTAAACAATTTTCCGCAACTTTAAAATAAGACTTGGATAATCTATGCACATAATTCAGGTCATATTTTAACATAACGATTTTGTTGTTATTTGCGCATATAATGTTCGAACGTTCGAATTTAACTTAACCGTAATCTGTATCTTTAATGAAGCTTACAATTTAGTTGAACTAGGAAGCCAAGAAAAAAAAATGTAAGCAGAACTAGAAAAACATTAACAAATATATAATTCGTTAGAGAAAACAAATAAAAATTAAATTGTTATAAATTATTTATTTACTAAAAACCCGTATTACGGGTTGCCTACTGCTAGTAATGCTATAAATAATTGTAAAAATTCTACATAAAAGGAAAAAGCTTTTATAACTTATTTTATCTTTTAGTCTTGAAACTACTGTCAACACTGGATAAATGATTGACAACACTGGATAAATGATTGACAACACTGGATGTATTGTCAATCATTTAAAATACTTGAAATTGAAATGCTTTAAAATAAAAATAATAAAAACTACTTTGGGGCGATTTTGATAATTTAAAAAAAATCTAAAAAAAGATGCTTTAAAATATAAAAAGAGTTCAATATTTCTAAATTTCACACAAAATTACAAACTACTTTATAATTGATGCAATAGCTTACTAGTGAATTTTCAGATCGAAATTAAGAGGTTTGAGATTCAAATCCTAAACACTTAAATCATCAAACCCTACACCTCTGGAAGTACTACACTCATCTTTTTTCTCAGTGCAGTGATCAGTGCAGTAAGAGTTTAACTAACATTGTGTTTCTTAGGGTTTGCTAATTTTTAAATAGCACTCAGTGACAAATCCATGGAGAATAGTGATATGCATTCCCCAAAAACTATAGAATATAAAAAAATATGAAATTTTTAAAAAGTTACTAAAAAAGACCAGAGAATAAAAAAAATTGTTAAAGAGTAAGAAAACGGTTTACAAACGACTCAAAAAACTGTCACTGTATGAGACGAGGGAGGAGGGGGGAGAGGGGGGGGGAAAGAGATTTTCTATTATATTTTGATGAGTTTGAAGTTTTGTAAATTTTATTATAGTTATGGCTGTTGTCGAAAAAAAGATGAAATAATATGAGTGATAATAATATGATAATGATAAACAAATGAAATAATATGAGTGATAATAATATGATAATGATAAACAAATGAAATAATATGAGTGGAATTTGTCCATTGGCACTTTCGAAATTACTAAATAACTTACCGTAGTTATTTATTGTATTTTTTTAAATGTTCCCAGTAATACAAGCTAACACTTCTTTATTTGTTATTTTTATAACTGCTTGGTGCAGCACCAACACAACTAAAATAAAAAAACTACTCACAAAAACATGCTGTACGAATTATTTCAAACGTAAGTAGTTTAACGCCCTCATAAGGTTTTTTATTTTCTATTTTTATTGTATATATATATTTTGCCATATAAAATAAATTACAATGCGAAAAATAATTTACATATATAATAAATGCCAAGAGCAAGAAGAAGACATATACTGTCTTATCGCCAAGCCCCGTTTACATTTTAGCTATTTTTATTTTTTAAGTTTTTTAAATTTTACTGAAGCCGTCAGTAAAATTTAAAAAACTTAAAAAATAAAAATAGCTGAAGCCTTCAGTAAAATTTGGTATAAAGTTGAGACAAAGTTTCAAATAAAATAAAATTAAAAAAATAATGAGTAGCTTTTTGGACTGTACTGGAGTCTTGGGGAGATATTACTGGAGTCTTGGGGAGATATTACTGGAGTCTTAGGGAGGTAATTAATTTGAAAAAAAACTTAATTAAAAAAAAAAAAACTTTATGATTATATTTTGATAAGAATGAGAAATGAGGATGTAAATATAGATATACTTCAATGATGCAAAAAGTAGACGTTTTGACAGTTTTCTCATTATTTTAGGACTTGAAAAATGACACAATGAATGTTAAAAGTATGTATATATTTCTTTAACACAAATAAAGTGAAAATGCCAACAGTGACAGCTGCTTCTATTTGCTTTGAGTCTAACTTAGGAAAATAACTTATATCCAGCAGAGTAAAGTTCTAAAAGCACACAATATAGATGTTTTTTCCAAGCTAGTACACACATCAGTTTAGCAGAAACTATTTCACTCCACTGATAACATATGATCTACCTAATTCTTTTATTGATGTTTATTCAAGTTTTACTGAATCTTTCGAGATTTGTGAAACTGTCAAGATTAAGACTTTTTAAACTTTTCTGTTTCTTTTAGAGAAAGCAAACTTTCAAAGTAAAGCTTGCCTAATTTACATAAATTTACAATCAACTGCACAATGTTAAAAGAAACAGTATTATTATGCCTATATTTTACCCACCTAATATTCTAAAACATGAAACTGTTATATTGTGGGAACAGCTACACCCAACCTATGAGTTTGCTCAACTCATAAGTCAACTCTTCATTCAAACAGGAAAAGAATCAAATAAAAATTATCAGTTTTATTTTGTTTAAAAATCACAAACCAATCATGAAAAAAGTTGGAATTAATGTTGAACATAATGACAATCAATACCATGTTTTAATGAATATTGTTGCCTAGAGTTTGAAAAAAGAAGCATATAATACTTTTAAGAGATTTTAAGCATAAAATATTTTTAACAGTAATTAGATTTTGTAGGTTCTACTATACAAGGAAGAAATATAACAACTAAATATGTTGCCATAAAATCTCTACAATAATATAAAACAAATCACAGATCACATGTCAAGTCAAACAGAACACAAGTTTGTTCATTATTACCATGACCACATAAAAAACAGTTTATGTGGTCATGGTAATAATGCGAAAAAGTAAAGTCTCATTACAGCCTCATTAGCTGTTTTCAAGAAAATATATACAAAAATCATTGCAAAATATTGTGCAAAAACTCAAAATTTGTCAACTCAAAAATCCAATTTTTATTTGAAATATTGAATCTTCTTCCTGAAATTATTAATCAGCAGAATTCTTTTTTTTCTTCCTATTCTTATGTCCCATTGTTAAATAACAATTTACAATTTCTTAACAGAACTTTTTGAGAATAATGAAGATTTTTATAAAGTTTTCAAGTGTTTTTTTTTTTTCATAATTGTTTAATTATGGTTTGCCATCATTTTTTAAAAGAGCCAATTACTAATCTAAAGTTTTTACCTTTGAATCTGCATACCAATTTAGTTTAAAAAATAAAGTCAAACTTAATTTCAAAACATTCAATATTTCTATTTATGTCTAACATTTAAAAGAGTGTGCACTTGTAATATATTTAAGTCACACCAGTTAATATACCTTTCAACAAGTTAATTCTGATACTATGACTTTAAGTAAGTCACACAATTTGCGGTACCTTTTAGCAGGTCATTTGCAGTTCTTATGGTGCATTATCAAGGTCTTTTTCCTTTTATATATTTATTTTAATCTGCTACATCTTAAATTTAGAAATGTTGGTATTGCCCATATATGACAGAGTTTTTAAAAAATTTCTTTCAGACATCTAAGTAACATAAAAAACACAATTTTTTTCAACATCTTTTTTTTTGTCTTTTATTACTTTCAATAACAACCTTATGAGTGGTATAAAAAAAACTGGTATCAAAAATATCTTGGTGAAAAAAACAAAAAGTAACAAATAGGCATTAATACCCCTAACTTGGTGGAAAAAATTTTTATATTAAAATTGTAACCTAAGACTAAATTAAAAGCTCTCTCCCTTTATACACACACACACACACACACACACACACACACACACACACACACACACACACACACACACACACACACACACACACACACACACATATATATATATATCTCTATATATATATATATATATATATATATATATATATATATATATATATATATATATATATATATATATATATATATACATATATATATATATATATATATATATATATATATATATATATATATATATATATATATATATATATATATATATATATATATATGTATATATTTGGCTTAATACGATGAGGCCAGACCTAGCCTCATTGTACTATGCCAAAAAGACCAATGCTATGAAACTCATAACATCAATTTTGTCAAAAAAATTGACGATCCGCCAGCCATACCAGAGTGTCACCTAATTGAAGACTTTTGGGTATTTTGAAAGGTAACTGAGGGTACCTGGAAAGTAAAAAAGGTGAAGCAACAACAAACCAGAATAAAGCTTTGTCTGAAAAAAATGATCTTAACCTTGTATTTTCACTTTTAGGGTCAACTTGCCTTAGAGTTAGCCAAAACGTATATATATATATATATATATATATATATATATATATATATATATATATATATATATATATATATATATATATATATATATATACTGTTGTTTTGATTATGTAATAATAATCAATTTGTTCGATTTGAGAGTGATCAATATAAAGTGAAATAATCACAAAATAGATCAATAAATAAATAAATAAAAAAGTAAGATGAAAAAAAACAACTTTTTTATGGTACTTAAAGTTTCATGCTGTTTGCGGCACTCATCAGCCATATATTTAAATCAAGAAAAAACCATTCAAAAGTACAATTAAAAAACCGTTACAAAATTAAATGTAGACATATAAAGTAAACTTAGAAGGTAAACGTCTTTTGAAAAATCATGAAGTTTTCAATAAAATTGACATTAACACATCTTCCGATTGTTTTATCACTTTAAAGACCATAAAGATAATTTTGAAAACAATCCGACTGTCCGTTTATTGAATCCTGCTAAAAACGAGGTAGAATTAGTAAAGATATTCTTTCTAAAATTAATACAGGCCTAAGAAATATATTACAATTAAATCAATGGAAAAACACTCGAAATGTTATCGATTGGTTTAAGGCCATAAAAGATAAACACCTTTATAAATTTTTAGTTTTTGATATTATTGACTTCTACCCTTCTATCAGTGAAACACTTCTTAAAAACTCTATCAACTTGGCGAAGCAACACCTAACATTAAATAAAGAAAACATGTCACTAATTTTTCATGCAAGAAAGTCTTTGCTTTTTAATAATGATCAAGTTTGGATAAAGCAATTAAGTGGTTTATTTGATGTTTCCATGGGAGCGTTCGACGGTGCAGAGGTTTGTGAGCTGGTAGGAATATTTCGTCTTTTTCAAATTTCAAAATTTTATAACAAGCTTGAGGTTGGTTTATACCGTGACGATGGCTTGGCAGTTTTTAGTAATAAAACCGGCCCTCAAATGGAAAAAATAAAAAAGCATATTGTCGAAATATTTAAATGCAATGGCTTACGGATTTTTATACAATGCAACATGAAAATTGTTAACTACCTTGACGTGACTCTAAATCTTAGTGACTGCACTTTTAAACCTTATTTCAAACCTGATAATACATTAAATTACATCCATGCTGATTCAAATCACCCGCCGAGTATATTAAAACAAATACCACGTTCGATTGAACTTAGATTGTCTACAAATTCATCTAACAAAGAAATATTTCAGAATACCATTCCTCTATATAATGAAGCTTTATTAAAGTCTGGTTATAAATGTAGTCTAACATATAATCCTATAACAATATCAATTCCAAATTCGCACAACAAATACACTTTATGCAACAATACAAACCTTAATCAATAGGACTGTAACTGCTATAATAAAAATCTCTGTCCGTTGTTTAATAAATGTTTAACAAGCAACATTGCATATCAAGCAACTGTTACAACAGATAATCTTGATTCATCTTCTAATAAAAAATCCTACATTGGGATAAGTGAGATTCCTTTCAAGTTAAGATACGCTAATCACGTTAAATCATTTAACATCTCTAAATACAAAAATGATACTGAACTCTCAAAACATGTATGGAAGTTAAAAGAAGCTAATTTAGTCCCTATAGTTAAGTGGAAAATTCTCAGGCGATGTAAAGCATATAATCCAGCATCGAAATCTTGCAAATTATGTCTCACCGAAAAATATGAAATTCTATATTATAAAAATACAAATTTAATGAATAAAAGGAGTGAGATTGTTTCTAAGTGTAGACATAGAAACAGATTCCTTCTTTCCCAATATGACACTGGCGATTAAAAAAGATGTTTTTCCATATTATTATTATTTTTATTATTATTATTATCATTAGTATTACTACTATTATTATTTGACGTCAGAACTCATTCCATTGTTTTTTTTTAATTTTGTAACAGTTTTTTAATTGTATTTTTGAACGGTTTTTTCTTGATTTAAATATATGGCTGATGAGTGCCGCAAACAGCATGAAACTTTAAGTACCGTAAAAAAGTTGTTTTTTTTCATCTTACTTTTTTATTTATATATATATATATATATATATATATATATATATATATATATATATATATATATATATATATATATATATATATATATATATATATACATATATTCATAATAGCCTAGAGATGTTCAATTGGATTGAGATCTGGACTTTGCGCTGGCCAATGAAGTAACTGAATTTGCTTTTGGATAAAAAACTCTCTTGCTTTCTTTGACGTATGTTTAGGGTCATTGTCTTGTTGGAAGATAAAAATTTTTCCTAATCGCAGTTTTTTAGTTGAAGCCAGAACATTTTTATCGAGAATGTTAATATAAAACTCAGAGTCCAGAATTCCATCAATAAACTCCAGTTTTCTTTTTCTGTTCCAAGCCATTGATTCCCATACCATAACATTGCCTCCATTAAACTTTGCTGTACCTCAAATACAACTGAGTGTGAATGCATCACCTTCTTTTCTCCGTACTTTTTGAGCTCCATTGGATCTAAATTTTGACTAGTCTGTCCACAAAACTTTCCTCCAGAATGATACCAGCATATTACATATATATTTATATTATATTACATATAATTATTTTTTAGCTTTATATTATATTATTTTTATTATTATATTTTATTATTATTTGTATTTATATTATTATTATTTTTTAGCAAATGCATTACATTATATTATTATATAGCAAATGCATTACATTATATTATTTATAAGCAAATGCAATTCTTGATGGATTTTTGAAAGGAATGGTGTCTTGCGTGGAATTCTTGCTTTGAATTCACTTTCCTTCAATTGATTTCAAATAGCAGATGAACTCACTTGTAACCTATCATCTTTCTCAAGGAGGCTTTTTGCAATATCTTGACAATATGTCTATCTATTCTTGATGCTGTATGCTTAGCTCCGGATCTTGGCAGATTTTGCACATATCCAAACATATTATACTTTTTAATCAGATCGCTGATGGTTCCTTATGTCATTCCAGTCGCTTTATTTATTGACCTAAATGTTTTACCTTGCTTGAACTAGTCAATAACCAAATTGCGCCAACCTTGGAAACATTCCTTGATTTTACCTCCCATACTTGATGATATCAATGGTAAATCAAATGAATTGAAAAAAATATCAGTCAATTATTATAAATTACTCATAAAACAACAATATTTCTAAAACTATTGATTTAAAAACTTTTTTAATAACCAATTTCAAAACTTTGTTTACAAAACAACATGTTTGGATAATTATTTTTCATTGAAGTTTTAACACTCCTTCGGGAATCATTAAATTTTAGCAACCTAAGTAAATTACCCTTGATTAATTTTTTGCTAAACAAAATCATGATTAAATTTGCTTTTAGAATAATTATAAAAGTATTTATCAAAAACATATAATTTTCTGAAATAACCTGACAAAGCTAATTTTTCACAATAAAATGTTTTGTTCAGACTTATTTCTGTGACTGTATATATATATATATATATATATATATATATATATATATATATATATATATATATATATATATATATATATATATATATATATATATATATATATATATATATATATATATATATATATACATATATATATATATATACATATATATATATATACATATATATATATATATATATATATACATATATATATATATATATATATATATATATATATATATCATGAAGTGTATATATATCATGAAGTGTATATATATAAATATATATATACACACACATATACACTTCATCTATTAGGCTAGCACAGATGTATTTTTAATACATTGTTTCCAGTTTAGGATGTTGATTTGTTTGATTTAATGCATAGGTTTTGCTCGTGTCTCATTCCATTATCTCCTAATGAGGGTAAAGCTCTAAAACTCAGTCTTATGGTTCTAAGGCCGGCTGGTAGTCAGGTTTCCCAAACTCTGTGGTAGCTCTCAGAGAGGCTGATTCCATCAACAGCTAAAAAACATTAAAGTATTAACAGAGCCATGTTGCGCATGGATGGTGTCCTTGTTTGTACTTTTGTACTTACAAAAACTATAAAACACAAAAAACCATCATCATCACCAAGTTCTCTAAACCTATCATTCACTAATATTCGTGGTCTTTGAAGTAATTTTTCTTCTGTTGTTTCTAGCAGTAATAAACAGACATCTGTTTATTACTGCTAGAAACAATTGTAAAAAGGTATTGTCTAATGCCAAAGTCCGCTATTCTCAGGTCATGAAATCTCGTACTTCATCACAAAAATTAGGCTTTTATGACTTCTGGAGAATCTTTAATAGTATTAATAATAAGGGCAAATCTTTAATTCCACCTCTTTTGTATGGTTCAGACTTTGTCACCTCACCTAAAAACAAAGCTGAATTGTTTGCTAAAAACTTTTCATCTCTGGATTCCACTAGTTGCATTCTACCTGATATTGCCAACAAACAGGTTAATCCATTGCTTGATATTCGTATCACTCCAGCTTCTGTATCTAAAGTGATTTCCTGCCTAGACTCTTCTACAGCTTGTGGTCCTCTTTTTGATCTTCTCGTTCTACAGATGATTTGCTAACAGTAATAACTGATAGGTTTTATCGTGCATTAGATTGACATTTCAAAAGCTTTTGATAAAGTTTGGCATGCTGGTCTTCTCCATAAGCTTTCTTCTTATGGTATATCTAGCAACATCTTTAAGATTATTGAATACTTCCTTTCCAATCGTAGTATAAAAGTTGTCCTTGATGGACAGCACTCTTTTTCTTATTCTGTAACTTCAGGGGTTCCTCAAGGTTCTATCCTCAGCTCTATACTCTTTTTAATTTACATTAACAATCTTCCAGATATTCTCACATCTAAGGTGGCATTGTTTGTTGATGATACTACCATTTATTTTTGTCGTGATAAGAAACCAACACTCTCTGATTATTTGGAGGGGGCACTTGAGCTTGAAAAGGATCTCACTTCTGCTACAGCATGGGGCTCACAGTGGCTGGTGAGCCTCAATAAAGATAAAACTCAATTTTTTTCAGCCAATCATTATCACAATAATTTAGATCTTTCTATATTTATGAACGGTTATATACTCGATAAGTCATCTACTCTTCATCTTCGAGAATTAACTCTTACTTCCAATCTTTCTTGGAAATCATATATCAAATTGGTTGCAAAATTAGCATCTGCTAAGGTTGCATCTCTTTAATGGGCTCGTCACTAACTTACTTCGTATTCTATCTTCTATCTCTATAAATCTCAAATCCTGCCTTGCATGGAATACTGTTGCTGTATCTGGGGCGGATCTTCTAATGATGCCCTTTCTCTTGTAGACAAGGTGCAAAAACACATTGTAAACATAGTTGGACCTGCTCTTGCAGCCAACCTCCAACCATTATCACATTGTCGTAATGTTGCTTCTCTTTCTCTTTTCTACAAATACTATAATGGGCACTGCTCTAAAGAGCTAGCGTCTCTTGTGCCATTTACTAGAATTCATTCTCGTGTTACTCGCCATTCAATTAAGTCTCATCCTTTTTCTGTGACTGTTCCTAAGTGCTCCAAAAACGCTTACTCGTCTAATTTTTTTCCTCAAACATCAGCTCTTTGGAATTCGCTTCCTTCATCTTGCTTTCCTGATTTATATAATTTGCAATCCTATAAGTCATCTGTCAATCGTTATTTTGCTCTACAATCTTTATCTTTTCTCTTTCAATAACTTCCAACTTTAATTAGTGGCTGCTTGCAGCTTTGTTGGAAGCAAAGATGTTTAAAAATAAATAAATATAAAAAATATATATACATATATATATATATATATATATATATATATATGTATATATATATTTTTTATATTTATTTATTTTTAAACATCTTTGCTTCCAACAAAGCTGCATATATATATATATATATATATATATATATATATATATATAATATATATATATATATATATATCAGTGGTGTACACTTGCAATTGCCCAATGGCAAATGCCACTCAAATCTTTCGAAGGGCTACTGGAAATAATGTTTTGATGCAATTAAATCGCCCGGCCGGGCGACTATTAAAACTGGTTTATTTTTTAACTTATTACTTAAATTTTTGTTACTCATTATTCAAATTTATTTTTTTGTCGCAGTTTGCATTTCTACATTTAGTAACATTTTTGCCACTAAAAGTAAACTTGTTCTTTTTTTTTCGAAAGACTATTAGTTTTTATTAACGAAATAATAATTTTTATCAATGAAACAGCTTTTGATAATTACTTTTTAATCTAACGTAACAATAAAGCAATATTTTTAAAGTCTTATTGTTGAAGTTTATTCTCCTTCTTTTCTATTAACTTATGTCATACTGTTTAAATTAGAACACCTGTTTTCGTTTTTTATAAAGAATGAATGAAAATTTGAAGTCATAACTGCAGCTAATTAGCAAACATTTTTACAAAATTAAATTATAAAAATTTCTTATGTTAAAAGTTTATTTATCAAACACTTTTAATTAAATAATAAACTCTTTATTTAATTTTGTTAAAACGCTTGTTGAAATCACCTTCTTTAAATAATATAATAAAATTTTAAAATACAAATAAAGTTTTATTATAAGCTCTATAATAGTAAACATTCCATTGTTATATTGTTAAAAATAATTTAAATATAATGATACATTTTTATTTTAGAGAATAACTTCAAAAAAACTTTGTTTGAAAGCTATTTTATCTTTCAATTATTGTTCATTAAAAGTTTAATTACAAAAAAACTTTTTTTTCTTTCTTTAAAAAAGAGTGAGTGCGCAATAAAAATACCAAGATGTTTAAAACGCTAGTTTAAATGTTTTTTAAAAACTTTTTTTTAAAAAGTCTTTAAAGTCGCATTTTTTATTCAATAAAAGGCTAGTTACATAAAACAGACGCAAATAAAAATACCAAAACATTTTAAACGTTACTATATAAATGTGTCAATAGTTTTTTCACAATTCTCATTCATGTAAAGTTTAATTACTTAAAATGTGCCGCAAATAAAAATACGAATCATTTTAAATGCTACTTTATAAATGCAACAATAGTTTCATTATAATAAATATCGTTACATCAACAATAGTTTTCTTATAATAAATATCGTATCGTAACCGCTAAAATTGAATAAAGATAAATAATCTTTTTTATAACTTTATATTCATCAAATATGAAAATATAATTTTATTCATATTGAAAACACACACTTTAAAAAACTCATTTGAGACATATAGAACATAAATAAAACTTTTTTTTTTTAATGATAAAGGACGACTCAAGATAATGGCGGGCAACCAAGATTAACTAAATTATTACTCTCAGTCGCCCGCCAGACGACCGACCAAAATCCTAGTGTACACCACTGTATATATAAATATATATATATATTTATATACATATATATATATATATATATATATATATTTATAAAATAATCTCTTGACATAAATTATTAAATTATGGAGCTGATTCTCCAAACAATTATGATTCTCTCAACATCACTAACAAATTTATGCAAACATTGATTGTTGTTCAAGTTTAACTTTTATAGAAATGATATGGTGGGATGACTGGGCACAAGAAGCCTAACATTCAAAATTGGTTGTCTTCCTTTTCTCAAGAATTTTGGCTAATATGTTATTAAAAATATCTTCAAGTGTTTATTTCGCACATCAAGGGCCTTTTTATACATTATTCTAATGGTATTGTCTTGTAATTATAGCCCTCGGAATTGGAGTCGGTTTGTGATGGCCCTTGGGTAGAAATCTTTTGTCTTCCTGCTGAAAATGTGCTTCTTACAGAACTTCTTGGATTCAGGATGGCATGGAATCTTTTATTCCCTTTCAATTTCCAAGTCAAGGCTTACTCATCTCCACGATTTTCCTCTCATTGTGCTGCTGTAATTTCCAATCAAACCATTACTTCCATATCTATCAGCAAAACAGCAAACAGCAAAATAGTAGTATTGTTTCAACATAAAGTGACCTAAAATTTGATCTTTTAATGATAAGTCTTGAATTATTTCAATTTTCACATAAGGTGCTCATATTACCATAATCTATATACCCTATATATATATATATATATATATATATATATATATATATATATATATATATATATATATATATATATATATATATATATATATATATATATATATATATATATATATATATATATATATATATATATATATATATATATATATATATATATATATATATATATATATATATATATATATATATATATAGAACCCTTAGATGTTGTCCGAAAGTTTTTTCGATATTTTGTTGACAAAAAGTAAAAATTAAAATGCAAGACCGGAATTTTTTTTTTTTAATAATGATAGACTGCCTGCCCCAACCAAACCCTCAGTCGATGTAGCAGCACTCCCTTGCGGGTCAGGCTATTTGTCAGTCGATGTAGCAGCACTCCCTTGCGAGTCAGGCTATATTTCAGTCGATGTAGCAGCACTCCCTTGCGAGTCAGGCTATTTGTCAGTCGATGTAGCAGCACTCCCTTGCGAGTCAGGCTATAAGATAGTCGATGTAGCAACACTCCGCGCATGATTTACAGTAAAAAAAATAAAAATAAAAACATTTTATTAAAAAAAATAAAAATAAAAACATTTAATTAAAAAAAATAAAAATAAAAACATTGTTTATATTATTAAAAACATTCAAAATGTTATAAAAACATTCAGAATGTTTTTAAAAACATTCTGGTCAATTAAATTTGCGTTTTTGTGGTTTTTTTAAAAAACGATTAATTTGTAATTAAATTAATGGTTTTTACTTTCGTCCAACACGGAAATGTTGGACGAAAGTCAAAAGTAATTAAAAGTGACGTATGTGTTGGCGTAAGAATCACTTTTTTCCTTCCGCTCTTCCTAAAGCCAACAAACTATAGAACTACATATATATATATATATATATATATATATATATATATATATATATATATATATATATATATACATATATATATATATATATATATATATATATATATATTATATATATATATATATATATATTATATATATATATATATTATATATATATATATATATATATCATGCCGCTTTTTTATTGTTTTGCTCTGTTTTGCTGTTTTGTCAGCATTTTTCCGTATTGCACTAAGATAATGAATGAACAGTTTGAAGTCGTTACAGCTAATTTCAATAATGGAACGTTAACTATTTTAACCAAGTGCGCGTGGAAACACAATGTGATTATAAAAATGTGCAAATGAAATATAATAGAAAATTAGGAAATAACTATAAGAAAGTTAAAGCTTCTGAATATTTTTAATTTTGTAAAAATGTCAAATAAGATTTATTTGATTTCTTGTTAATAATATTCAACACATCGGTTATAATAAAAATAAATTTTCATAATGGAGATTTTTTTAAATTCATTTTTGAATATAGTGTAGGTTTTTTTAAACATTTCTGCTGTTTAGAATGTCCGCAATCAAGGATATTCCAAAAGGAAACAAAGTAAAGTTGAAGAGGTAATAGGCTTTAGAACTAAAATTACCAACGGTTATGTTATTGAAATATACTGCAAAGATTGTACATGAAATAGGGAAGCAGTATTACAAGGTTGTAAAGGCTTGATACGGCAAGGTGCTTTACGGTTTATCGATGGGACAAACTTTGTGACAAACCACGCAATTCAAAGACATTGAGAAAAAGCATCTCACCTTACTGCAATAAGATGTGAGAGCGAGAAACCCTCAAATGAGCGATGTGTAACCTCAACCAATGGATTAAAGACAAAATCCTCTAAGGTAATAATAATTTATTACCTTTAAAATAAAGAATTTTTATTCTTAATTAATAGATTCTAATTTCTTAAATTTGAACTGAGCTAAAGTGTCATTTGTTGCAGGTTTGACCAGGAAGGCATGTATTGCACACCATTATTATATTTTGTTTCGACAATTTGGCCAACAAGTATTTACACATTGATTTACGATAATAAAGTTTGATGATAAGGTTTATGTTAATGTTAAATGTTGAAATATTTCAAAAATGCGTTAAAAAAACTATAAGATAAAGCTAAAAAAAATGTTAACTTGAAAAAAAATGTAAATGAAAGAGAAAAAAATTAAAAACTTTATATAAAAAAACTTAATTAAGAAAAATAATCTTTTTTTGAGCAATGTTACAGCATTCTTTTTTCAATGACGCAGTTAAAATTTATGTTTTTAACTAACGACGCTCACGTAATGTAACATAACGTTAGTTAAAAATTGTTAACCCTTTTTTATTATTGTTTTTTCATTTTCTATTCAGTTTCTATTCTTTTCAGTTTCACACTAAAGCAAACTGATGTCTATATTATATAAAATATATTATAGAAAACGATTTAAATGAAATAAATTGATCAGTAAAAATGTGTACTTTTATAAATGTAGATATAAATATATATAAGTTACATATAATTATCTTTATATTTATAATTAAAATTACATATAATAACTATTAATAAATTTACAAAAAAAAATTATTTATTAAAAAAATATCAAGAAACATAAAAACCGTTAATCGTAAATATTAAGTTAACTGCGTTTTAAATACATATCAAAACAACGAAAGCAAGAAATTTTAGGCACAAATTATTCTTCAATTCTATTATAAGAACTTATTAGGCACTTGCGTTTTTGCTTAGTTGCATTTTTTTTACCATTAATAGTTTAAAAAAATAGCGATCTGGCACATAAAAAACAAGAAGTTGGTAAGTATAAAAAACTACATTACTGAAGTAGTATAAATGTACTGTTGTAGATACTACTTCAAACATTGACAAATGAAAGTCATATAACAAATAGAATGCTTTTTATAAACACAGTCTTCCACAATTTTCAAATTTCAAGATCGCTCTTGCGGCCTTGACTCCGAGCGCGCATAATTGCGCTCGATGACAACATATTATAATTTTACGAGCGTGATATAACACGCTTGGCAATTTTCTTCATCACAAACCCTGTGTATATATATATATATACACACACACACACACACACACATAAGAACAGAATTTAATTGTACTGTCATTTTTCAGTAAAACTAAAATCTTTGAATGGTAAAAACTATAATACATAATTATAAAAAGTTTTCTCAGATTTTTGAGAAAACTTTTAAAACTTGTAAAATTTTTGTTTACTTTTTTGAATTATCTGATTATGAAGATAACACTAAAACTTATGATAATTTTTTGTAAGTTAATTTTCTAAAACATTTTTGATTACTTTCAGTTAGTGTTAATTTTAATTACTGAACCCATTCAAGAAATTTGTTCAGGTAAATTTGTTGTTTGTTGTCAATCTAAAATTTTTAATTTATTTACAATTCTTTAAATGTTATTTTAAATTTTTATGAAAACTTTTGATTTTAAACTAAAAATATAAAATATACAAGTTTTTGAAGATAATTTATGTTCTTACTATGTCATTTATAAAACAAACATGATTTTTTAAACTTTTGCATAATATCCCTTTTTGAGTACTTGATTGGCCTACTTTTGAATACTTTTTTTACATATATATTTTTAACATATATATTAGGGACCCTTTAAATGTTAAATGGTCTTGGGGCACTTCTAAAAATTTTTTTTGCTTAAAAAGTATGTTTTTAAATCTAGTGTTATCTTATTATAAAGAACACATTTAAAACTCAGCAACTTTTTAAAAACTGTTGTTTTATGGTGCACCCTCGTAGATATATTGCGCTCACTAGTTCCAACACTATAGGTTCTCGTAGGTTTCTAAACTATTTGAATATAAACTTTTTACACAAAACAAAAGTATTATATATTATAAACTTACCTCATTAGTTTAAGGCATTTATCATGCAAGGTTTATAAATGCATTATAAATTCTGATCTTAATTTTTTTTTTTTCTTTAATAACTATTAAATAGTTTAAATATATAAACTAATATACAGTAGTTTCAAAGAAGGTTTGTCTTGAAAATTTGATAAAGGGTTGAGAGATAAAAACAATAAAAAAATAAGTAGCAACTGTAGTGACTCCCTTGAACTTGGGGAAGTGAATAAAATTAAAAATATATATATTTAACTTCTACTGATATTATTATAACTAAATTATATCAATTATATATTATTATTTATGTTTATAAAAACAGATTTAAAAAAAGTTGAACCAAAAGTTAATGAGGAAAAATAAATTT
Source organism: Hydra vulgaris (assembly GCF_038396675.1). Lineage (NCBI taxonomy): Eukaryota > Metazoa > Cnidaria > Hydrozoa > Anthoathecata > Hydridae > Hydra > Hydra vulgaris. The sequence continues at coordinate 32,942,517 of NC_088920.1, forward strand.
GAAAATGAGCCAAAAAAGAATTAAAAAGAAAATTATCAACAACAAACGTCAACGAATTCAATAGCTACCATAACTTGAAATTTGTTAAACTTCAAACTGAAATAATCTTATATTTATATGATATAGTTTTTATAGAATTTGTTTGTGAAAACTAATATATTTTATTAACATTACTTAAAGTTTTTTAAATTTTCAATCAAGTAGTTTAAAAGTTTGGCTATGCATAAAATTTTAAAACTTCATTTCTGAAAACCCATGAGTTGCTAACAGCAAAGACATGAGTTGCTAATAATCCCAAAATAAGACAAGGAGAGGCAATGGGATCTGAGGTGCCAAAAAAAAAACCCTAAAAAAAAAGATCACCTATTGACATCCTAGAGGAATTCTAGATTAATTAATTAATTATACATTGAAGATCAGCAATAAAAGTTTTTTCGGTTTTGATAAAAATAAATAAAAACTAAAAAATTTGGTAATACTACTAATTTTGGTGCTACTAATATAAAAATATGAAAAAAGAAGTTTTTAGTTGCTAAAGATGCAAGAAGTGGCGGTAGGTTTTCATATATTTGGTAGCAATGCCTAACTCTGATATTATATTTTTATAATACAAATATCTAATAAATAAACTTACTTGATTTACCATTTATAACAAACAAGTTTTTTATTGATCCATTTTGAGCAGAGTTCCATAGGTTTGAAGCATATACTTCAACATTGTAAAAATCTTCCACTTTATCATTAATTTTAAGAAAGAAAATCTCTCCATTTATTCTGATTCTATACACATAAAATGAACCTTCTAAAAATAGACTTACTTCAAGATTTGACCAAGAATTTAATTTTAATATATATAGAGGCACACCGACATCAACACCATTATATGAATCTGCAATTTGTAGCCCATAATTATCGCAATAATATAATCCTGGAACTCTATTTGCATCAGAATTATCATTAGTAAAGTGTATAATACTAGTCCAACAAGATTCAATTGTGTTAAGATAAAGATCAAATGAAATTAAATGTTCCTTTTCTAACTTTGGTATTCTAGCAAGAATCTTTCCTTGTACTAATAGTGTAGGGATATTTCCAACAAGGTACTCTATAATGTAATATGACATATTAACAATATAATATAATACACAAAAAAATATATACATACATACATACATACATACATACATACATACATACATACATACATACATACATACATACATACATACCTACATACATACATACATACATACATACATACATACATACATACATACATACATACATACATACATACATACATACATACATACATACATACATACATACATACATACATACATACATACATACATACATACATACATACATACATACATACATACATACATACATACATACATACATACATACATACATATATATATATACATATATATATATATATATATATATTTATATATATATACATATTTATATATATATATATATATATATATATATATATTTATATATATATATTTATATATAGTATATATGTTACTGTTACCCACAGTACCAGGAACTAGCTAAATGCTAATGTTTATAATACAATTTAATATATTATTATAATTATTTATATTTATTTATTTGTTTATAATATAATTTAATATAATATTATAAACATTAGCATTTAGCTAATTCCTGGTACTGCGGGTAACAGTAACATATATACTATACAGCTCTAGTTTATCTATTGAGCACTCTTTCAAGTATACAATATTATACATGATAATATAAAGATATTTTCTATATAGATATATATACACTTTCTTATATATATATATATATATATATATATATATATATATATATATATATATATATATATTTACATATATATATAATTATATGTATACATATTTATATATATATATACATATATACAGGCCTTGTTTTAAATAAAAAACAGCTCAGAGCATTAGCTCATTGACATTATGATGTCATAAAAATTTTTTATTTTTTTATTTAAGAACATTAACTCTTTTAATTACAACAAAATAAATTACAGCAAAACAAGTTTATTTTACTAATTAAGAAAAACAAATCTAGAAGTGTTATTTTTTAAATGTACATATTGTGGAAGTCTATATTGTTTCATTTTTTATTTTTTTTAATATTAAGTAATTAAACTTAATAATACATTTTTTAATTATCTTTTAACATAAACTAATTTCATTCTTTTCTGAACATTTGTATAAATGATTTAAATATTTTAAAATTGCTTCTTTTTTTTTGTAACTAACAAGATTTAAGTTTCCAAGTATCATTTATTGAAAAATATATATTGTTGTGCTTTCACTTGTTTTAAGGTAAAAAAAGTTAAACGCACGCTTTATGAATATTTTTGATGCAGTGTTATAACTTATAGCATGTTTACAAGGAATTTAATTTTTTTTAAAAAATAGAAAAAAAGGAAGAAAAACCAAGAAAAAAAATCTAATTTTTTAAAATTTAAATAACTTTGGTATTCAAAATTCTTTCTAAATTATAAGGAAATTTCTATTTTCACTTTTTTGATATTGCACAATCTGTTTATTATATAAAACTGAAGTAACTAATATAAAATATTATTTTTCTAAACTATTATTTTGAAATAGAAAACTTATAAATATAAACAAAGACATTGCAAGAGCTATTTTGCTTCAAGCATAAATTCAAGCAAAAAAATTAATAATAGAGTTATATCCATAAAATAAGTTTCTTTTTTATAATTAAAAAAGAAACTCTTTATAAGATGTCGTTAAAAGGTTTTAATAATGCTTTTTCATTTTTTTGATAAAATCAATCAAAACAATAACAAAACAAACAGACAGAAAAATTAATATATCAAAAGGGTGCGCTAATATAAAATAAAATTTAACATCTACTATAAATTTTTGTTTTCTTTTGTTTGTTATGAGAAATTATCTAAATAAATAATGCTCTTGCAAGATAATAAATAAAAGTTTTTTTAATATGTTTCTTGTAGGATTTTTTTTTAAGCCATGTATAACATCTTTTTTTTTTCTTTTACTGAAAATTTTTGGTGAAAAAGTTAGATAAACAAAAATATAACTTTCTTTTTTTTTTAACTTATTACATTATTTACAAGTTATTATCAAACATAACTTTTATGCAAACTTTTTTACGTAATTGTCAATCAAACTTTATAACTGGTTTTTATAACGTTTATTACTTCTTTTATCTTACAGCTTAAACAATAACTTTAGACTTGTTTAAATATTAAAAAATGATAAAAAGTGTCTCGATCAAAATGGCTTACCACTTAAGTTGAATGGCTTAGCACATGTGTAAATGGCCAGTTTATGTTTTCATACAACGCCGAAAACGGAGAAAAAATTGAGAAAAAAATTATTGAAGAAAAAAATTAGATAAGTGTTTTTACTAACTTATTATTGCTCTGTTCTTTAAGAGCAAGTCGCAATTTCTTAATATTAGCACTCTAAATGTAAAAATGTGTGCTTTAATTTTTCAGAAAAAGAAAAAAAAAAAACAAAGAATAATGAAAGAAAAGATTACTGCCCCATGCCAAACCCTCAGTCGATGTAGTAGCACTCCGTTGCGGATCAGGCTATTTAATAGTCGATGTATGTACTACAGTACATACATCAAATATCCTCTTGACAGCCCCCGCAACATCCTATTTTTTTAAGATGTCATTTGCAAGCGTGTATTGCTTACATTTATATATGTATGTGTATATATATATATATATATATATATATATATATATATATATATATATATATATATATATATATATATATATATATATATATATATATATATATGTTACTGTTACCCGCAGTACCAGGAATTAGCACATACCTAATGTTTATAATAATATAGACAATATAGTTAATTGTTTATAATAATATAGACAATATAGTTTATTGAAAATTATGGTTTTTAATTAGGTGTTGAACAGAAACTTGTAAATAATTAGTCAGTGGGTGTAATTTATAAGTAATTAGTTTATAAATCTAATAAATAAAAATTTATAATTTAGGTTATTTAATCTAAATTAGACTGTTAAAATAATAATTGGTATTTACATATTAAAAATTTAAAATGAGGTAAAATAATTTATGTTGAATGCATAATTTATAAATATTTTAGATTTTTAAGAAAAAAAATAAAAATAAAAAAATATAAAAAATATAATAAAAAAAAATGAAAAAAATGAAAAAACTATGAGCGAATTTTATTAGTTAATTAGGTTTGTACTAGCTATGTAATTTTTGAGTAAATATTTGTTTTCATGACAGTACTTTGATATAAATTCAGATCATTTATTAAGTAGTTCATTAGGTTTCAAATAAGAAATAATTGCAAGTTTTTCATTTAGGCAAAGGTGACACTTTTTTGAAATGTTTAAATAAGGGGAAACGGATTTTAAAATAGACCAGGCAAAAGTGAGGGTTTCATTAAATTTGCTTTTCAAGTCCCAAACATAGCTAGATAGGGTTGTTGCCTTTTCATATAACTTGTTCTTGAAGGACGACTTGTGGTTGCAATATCTTGCTTTCCACTTTTTTAGGCTGGTTTTTAGCGGTGACAATGCATTTGTATATCACATTTGTAAATATGCATTTTCCATTCATCGGGCAATCTAGCTTATTTCTGCAGTTGCATTCTTGTTGATTATCTGCAACTCTTGGAGAAAGAATTTTGTGATTATAGTTTTTATGATTTTTTCAATGTTTTCGGAGCTGTAGCTTCAATTAAGTATTTTGAATAGTTTATGTGTTTTCGAAAAGTTTTTATCAAGCAGTTTTAAGAAACTTTTGGCAATATTTTTTAAGACGTTTTCATTAAAGGGAGCATTAAACCATATGATATTTCGTTTTCTATTTCTTTTGGTTGGTTTTTGCTTGATGGTGAACTTGAAAGCAGGATTTTTGTATCCTGATGTTTTTAGCGCCTTCTCATATTCAATTTTAACTTTTTAATACTGTTTCGTATGAGGAATTTTGTTTCAATCTCTGGCAAATTCATAGTAGCAAATGTTTAAGGATTCGGGGTGGGTAATTTGAGGATGTGTGTATGTATTGAAGACTATCATTTGATTTTTTAAAAGGTCTATAGGTGCTATCATTTAAATTAAAGGTAACATCAAAGAAATTTACTGATTTTAGGTTTGTTTTTATATCAATTTGAAAACCAATATTTTTGAAAAGTTTAATTATTATTTTTTTCCTAATTTTATCAGTAAACCATCACGGATTCAAATCGAAGTTGTCAGAACAGCTTCACAGTGAAATAATACTACCTATATATATACATATATATATATATATATATAATTGATTTTTTGTCGAGATTAAAAAAATAACTACATGATTTTTACTACTAAAAGTTTCATGCGTTTAGCAATCATCAGGTAAAAAATACATTGTTTTTTTCGTTAAAAAATATACACATTAAACATCGTGGCGTTCAAAAACAATTATAAAACTATAAGTATTTGCGAGCGTGGTTTGGTTTTTTAATCTTTGGGCTCGTGGTTGTCAAGCAAGAACTTGTTTTCGTGACGGCACTTAGAAATAATTTCTGTTTTTTTATTTAATAATTTTTGCTTTCCTTTGTATGATATAATGCAAAGTTTTTCATGAAGGCAAAGCAAGCATTTTTTTGTTACGTTGCTGTAGGCGGGGACTTGTTTAATTATTGACAAAGTTAATTTTGGTGTTATTTTTAAGTTTTCTTTTATCTGCCATATATAATTTGAAAGGGTGGTTGAATTTTTCATCTTTTTATTTATGAATGAGTGTTTGTGGTTAGCCCATCTTTTCTTCCATTCACCTTCTGCTAGGCGAATATATATAATTTTTCTGGGGTGTTAGGGGGGGATACTATACATTTATAAATAACATTAGAGGCTCTACATTTTCCTATTATAGGGCAGTTTTCTTTCTTTATACAATTGCAGGGTGGGTATTCTTTTGGTCTTTCTGAACTAATTTTCTTGTTGTGGCTTTTTATTATACTTTCGATATTTTTTGTGCAGCTGTAACTCAATTTGATGGTGTTTCGATTGAATAGTTTACTTAGGGGGTGGGATGTTGGAAAGTGTTTGTCGATTAAGTTTAGGAAGATATGTCCGACATTGGTCGAGACGCTTTTACTGTAAGGGGGGTTGAACCATATTATAGTTCTTTTTCTTGTCTGTTTTTCTCTTTTTTGGGGGTTATACTTTAAATTAAAATTAGTGAAGCCATTTCTTCTTAGTTCATCTTCGTATTCTGGTATATTCTGGTATATTAATTTATCTATATATATAACAAGTTCTTGCTTGACAACCACGAGCCCAAAGATTAAAAAACCAAACCACGCTCGCAAATAGTTATAGTTTTATAATTGTTTTTGAACGCCACGATGTTTATTGTGTATATTTTTTAACGAAAAAAACAATGTATTTTTTACCTGATGATTGCTAAACGCATGAAACTTTTAGTAGTAAAAATCATGTAGTTATTTTTTTAATCTCGACAAAAAATTAATTATATAGCTCTGATATCATTCATCAAGCACTCTTGCTGAATATATGCTCACAGCAAAATTAAACTTATTTATATATATATATATATATATATATATATATATATATATATATATATATATATATATATATATATATATATATATATATATATATACACATATATATATATACATATATATATATATATATATATATATATATATATATATATATATATATATATACACATACAATTTATTCATTTTTTAATAATGTTTATTATAAAAAACGCATACTTAAACAATTTATATAACATAAATTAAAAATATTATATACAACTGTCAATTATACTTTTAAAAAAAATCATTTTTAGTAAATTGTTACATTATTTAAAAGCGTTTCGCTAATATAAAAATGTTTGTTAAAAAGTTCTGATGTAATTTATTTCACTTATGGTATAATTCAAAATATTTTTCATTCAGCGCGTTTTTAAAATCTTTTTTGAAATAGCCGCAGTCAAATCATCATAGCAAAATGTGTTTTGCCAAGTCATTTAATGACGTGCACATCTTTCTGTGAAAGACTGTATATATATATATATATATATATATATATATATATATATATATATATATATATATATATAAACTTGTTTTTAAATTACATTTTTAATCTTATGCTTCAGTTTTTCAAATTCAAATTTACAAAATTCACACATCATGTTTTCAATTTTTATATGCAAACAATAAGAACGCCATTAAGCAAAATGTATTCCTTTTTCTGCAAAATATATATTTACACTGAATATATAACTATATAAGTAAAACATAACATATTTACATATAAATTGTAATATAATGTGACAACTTCAACTTCACAAATGTAACATTTATAATTTAAAATAACTTCAGTAATTAGTGAGATACAATTAGGATAATTGTATGACTCAAATTTACTG